>NC_061061.1:12667888-12751907 GCF_021917145.1 Hypomesus transpacificus
TGAGATCACTGCCTGATCCCGAGGTTCTCAAACCCTGTTCACCTCCTTATCCTGATTTATGAATATAAGTTCCCCCTTTACCTGTATTTATATTGTAGAAATAGGTTTTTACACCCATGTTTTCATGATTTATTTTTTCTTATTATTATGATTATCATTTGATCTCTCACATACCCCCTGTAGTACTGTACCCCCATTTGAGAAACACTGGCTTAGTCAACGCTAAAGATGGTTGCATTTTAGATGTTTATTCTCAGAGCCAGGGCAGTGTCTGCCACAGAGCCAGAGCCAGAGCCGGGGTCAGCTGGACAGCTGGACAGCTGTGGTTGCAGCATTGGCCGTAGCAGGGCTTGTGTTTGAGCGTGCGACTGGAGGAGGTAAGACAAGCAGGTAAAGACTGCCAGCCAAGCAGCATTTTGAGTCTGACACACACACACACACACACACACACACACACACACACTCACACACTCACACACTCACACACACACTCACACACACACACACACACACACACACACACAACAACAAAGCACGTTACATAGATACATGAGCACTACACTACACACATGCTCAAACGCACCCGCTTAGACAAACATGTGTGGGCAGAGTATGCATACAGATTCCAGTACAGCGGGAATGTGTGCACGACCACACGCCTTGCTGGGTACAGTGGTTAATCACAAGCCATCGTTCACAAGCCATCGTTCACAAGCCATCGTTCACAGCCATCGTTCATAGCCATCGTTCACAAGCCATCGTTCACAAGCCATCGTTTACAGCCATCGTTCACAGCCATCGTTCACAGCCATCGTTCACAGCCATCGTTCACAGCCATCGTTCATAGCCATCGTTCACAAGCCATCGTTCACAGCCATCGTTCACAGCCATCGTTCACAAGCCATCGTTCACAGCCATCGTTCACAAGCCATCGTTCACAAGCCATCGTTCACAGCCATCGTTCACAGCCATCGTTCACAGCCATCATTCACAGCCATCGTTCACACATTTGTTCACAGACATCGTTCACACCTTCACAGCCATCGTTCACAGCCATCGTTCACAGCCATCGTTCACAGCCATCGTTCACAGCCATCGTTCACAAGGCTGGGCCACACAGATGGACGGAGCTCTGCTATGCTACTGGCAACGAGACAGCCACTGACAAGTTAAAGATCACATGATTCTCCGTCACTTAGACCAAGAAATCATACATCAGCTCTATCATTCTACATCTGCCATGATCCCACCACTGCACCCCCTGATTATAATCATCTGTTAGTTTGATACTCACATATTGCACACTCTGAGAATTGTCAAAAGAAAGTGTTGGTGGAAAGAGGAGGATGATGGATGAATCCACAGATGAGAAGGATAAAAAAAGACAAAATAAGACATCAATAAAAGACAAATGAGACAACAATAAAACGATGAACACAAACAAACAAGCTCAATTCTAATGTACGATGTTTGACAGGTTAAGGTGACATGGCATCAGTAGTCCTGGTTTAGGGGCAGTTTATGTTAGTTTGAAGTAGCAGGACAGGACAGGACAGGAGAGGACCACTTACCCTGTTCACCAGGGAACTGGGCCTGGGGAGGGACCTATTGCCTTCCGTCTGACACCCGGAAAAGACAGTGGAGGAGAAGACAGGGTGCGAGCAAAAGAGGGGAGAAGGCCGTGGAGAGAGCAAGAGGAGGGAAGAGAGGACGATGGAGGGAACAGGTAGAAGAAGAGAGAAGCAGCATGTGTTATTAAAAAGTTATAGGTCAGGAGGGAAAGGAGCAGCCCTCTACACCTCCCTCCCCCCTCTCCTCCTCCCTCTCCTCCCTCCCTCCCTCCCTCCCTCCCTCTCCTCCTCCCTCCCTCTCCTCCCTCCCTCCCTCCCTCCCTCTCCTCCTCCCTCCCTCCCCCTCTCCTCCCCCCTGGCTACCTGCATGGAGGGGTCTTTAGTTCTTCCCAGAGTTCCAGTCTTGTGTGACGAGGCAACATGAGCCAAATACTGGATGACTTTCTTAGTGTTCTCTGTCTTTCCTGCTCCTGACTCTCCTCTGAAACACACACACACACACGCGATAAATACACACACACGATAAATACACACATCGAACAAACCCCATCTTGTCTTCAAGGAGGTCCTCAATAAAACAAGCACGCATGCATAAACACAAATGGGAAACATTATAAACACAAACACCAAAAAGAGAAGAGTAACAGGGTCTTATAAAAAGGGTTTCATGGGTCGGTCCAGACAGTTCTAACAGCAGTGAGAGGGGGACCCATGCAGTGCATTGTAAGCCAGGGCTGTAAACACAGAGCAGGTGTGCAGGATGTAGACAGCGTTACTGACGTTGCTGTTGGAAGGATATGAAGGAGACTGGGGTAAAAATACTCAAACTGGTCGCAATGTTTGGAACTGTAGGTCTGTAGAGGCTAAAAACAGAGGCCTCATTCTAAATATGGTTACCAGACAGACAGACAGACAGACAGGTTGGCACACAGACAGAATGCAGGCAGGAAAGAGACAGACAGACAGACACACAGACAGGTAACTCACGTGCAGAGTATTGACTGGTCTTCCCGGTCTGCAAAAGGAAACAATTGTTTTTAATGAAAACAATAATACTGCTCACAGTGTACAGAATGTGCCAGAAGGCAGCTTAACGTCTGACCAGGAACCTTGCATCACTGCATACTTAGTACCAGAACATGTCAACTATTCAGCTAGTGTCAACAGAATAATGCTGCTTTATGCAATCCTTTTGGAATTGGACAGCTTTAACCATGGGCCTGTTTGGATCCCGTTAGCCTTGTCATTCACTCGCTCTCTGGGTTGCAGAGAGGCTGGTCACACACACAGGAATGGTCTTCCCAGAAGGTTGTTCTTCAGTTTTGGTGTGTCCATAGTTGTTCACACGCACACACACACATACCTCACACCGGTCATACTGGTTCAACGATCAAACAATCTCACACATGTCAAACCTGGTTGAGTGTGTGAGAGATAAAAAGAGATTGGAACAGGAAAAGAGAGAGAAAGATAAAGAGAAAAAGAGAAAGAGAGAGAAAAAGAGAGAGAGAGAGAGAGAGAGAGAGAGAGAGGAGGGGTGGAAGGGAGTGGTAAAGAGAGAGAAAGTAAGAGAGCTATTCCGTCAGTGTCGTGCTGTCATCTAGCAGCCTGTCCTCAGGGTTGAAGCCTCAGGGTAAAGGCATTGCTCAATCACCCTGAGACAGACCTGCCTGTCGGTCACACTCCCTGTCTGAGGAGGTCTGGGAACTGACAATGGTTCAAACATTTGGCTCTAACCATGGCAAGGACTTGTTAACACTACAGTGAAATGCATGATCATAACAGTGCTACGTAAAACTCTACTACACCACTACAAAGAGCCACGGCAACTCTGGAAAGCGCTTGTGTTGTCGTCAGCGTGTCAGAGTAGATGTAGCGGCGCTGTTCCAGGGCAGCTGGGTGGGTTAGTGCCGGGGGTCAGGGGTCAGGGCTAGGGTCAGCGCTGCGTACCTTGCAGCATGCTACGGTAGGCAGCTTCTGATATGGCGTAGATGTGAGGGGGCATCTCGTGGCGCTTCTTGCCCCGGTACATCTCCACGATGGACTCTGTGTAGATGGGCAGGTTCTTATAGGGGTTGACTACCACGCAGAATAGCCCTGAGTATGTCTACAACACACACACGCACACACACACACACACATGCACACACACACGCACATGCCAGAGTGACACACAGAAACACACACACACACACACACATATACATAGGTTAGAGTACAAAGATAAGACGAAGACATGAACTTTCATCTCAGAGACTTTGCAGGCTAATCAGGGCCCAGCCCCATGTAGAGACCCAGCTGAGGGACGGACACATCTCCTCATTATGCAGAACCTCAGGTGTTCCATACCTACAGTGGTACACTAGCATGCCTGAGGCAGCCGTACAGCAGGGCCGGGGACCTGAGTACAGTCTAATATGTGGAGTGTTTGGGTACAGTCTAATATGTGGAGTGTTTTGGGAACAGTCTAATATGTGGAGTGTGGAGTGTTTTGGGTACAGTCTAATATGTGGAGTGTGTTTGGGTACAGTCTAATATGTGGAGTGTGTTTGGGTACAGTCTAATATGTGGAGTGTGTTTGGGTACAGTCTAATATGTGGAGTGTGTTTTGGTAAAGTCTAATATGTGGAGTGTTTTGGGTACAGTGTAATATGTGGAGTGTGTTTTGGGTACAGTCTAATATGTGGAGTGTTTTGGGTACAGTCTAATATGTGGAGTGTTTTGGGTTTATGGACTCATGAGGAGGCAGCCGTGTTAGAGCCTTTACAAACACACAGCCCTGAACTCTCCCCTCTCCCAGTCTGTGTGTGTGTGTGTGTGTGAGGGTTACAGAGATATGGGAGTATGCATTGCAACCTCACAGCCTTGATTTCTCCACTGACTGCTTTCATAATCTTCTCTTTTGCACATTCCTGACTCTATCTCTCTCGCTCCCTCAGTCAAAGACACGCTAACTACCCTGACAGATAAAATGAAGATGGTTATCCAGGGTTAGGCATATACATGTGTACAATCTCACTTCAGATTTCTTATCTTTCCTAATATTTCCTGTATCTTTGTCTTCCTTTTCTTGATGAGAGAAACAGGAGTCGTGTCTCCTTCCTCTCCCTGGGACAGCATGAGCACCCTGTAAGATGAGGCCTCTTTGCTCCCCTGTTTCCCCCTATCAGTTACACCGCTGGGACCAGAGGACACCTCACACACCGTGTACAGGGCATGTGTTGATGTTAGGGTCTCCTTCACAGTGCCTCTCCGCATGAGACGGTGTGTGTGTGTGTGTGTGTGGACTCACATAGATAAGCCCAGAGTAGTATCTCTCTCGGAGGTTGTGGAGGACGGAGGCCTCGTTGAGGCAGGTGAGGTCAGCCATGTCCTCCACCTTGCTGAAGCGGGGCGGGTTCATCCGCTGCACCTCCTCCCTGGAGAGGGTGAGCCGGGTGTGGCTGTCGGTCAGCTCCACCTCCACCTCGTCCCCGCGCTCCTCGCGGATGCTCGCAGACTGGAAGGGGACACAAGGCGACGAGTCATTTCAGGACTGAGCCCAGAGGTGACTTGGGGACATTTAAAATGAGGAAGTTATTTATTGTGTGTTATGTATGGACTCTGAAGTCCAAAAGGGAGAGATGAGAGGATGATAGAGGAAGGAAGGAAGGAGAGGGGGATGGAGGGTCAAAGGAGCAGTTCCGGTCAGCCTGACATGAGACAGACAAACAGGAAGTGCTGAACCGGGAGCATGACCAGGTCACAGGACACTGTTCTGCTCCACACTTAAACACTCCCTGCGTGTGTGTGTTCGCGCGAGTCTTTGTGTATGCAAGTGTTTGTATGTGAGGGCATGTAAACACGTGCGTGTGTGTGTGAGGGCAGCATTCTCAGATCATGGATGTGAAAGGAAGTCAGTGTGTGAACCGTGGCCCCTAACATTAGAGAGCTGAAGGACAGGATTGTTCTATTCATAGAGCTCCATATCTGAAGGAGACCAGCAGAGAGGAGGAGGAGCACAGACAGGACGGCAGCACCGCTCCAGAACACTGTCCAGCCACTGGCACACTGTCCAGCCACTGGCACACTGTCCAGCCACTGGCACACTGTCCAGCCACAGGCACACTGTCCAGCCACTGGCACACTGTCCAGCCACTGGCACACTGTCCAGCCACTGGCACACTGTCCAGCCACAGGCACACTGTCCAGCCACTGGCACACTGTCCAGCCACTGGCACACTGGCACACTGTCCAGCCACTGGCACACTGGCACACTGGAGTAGATGCTTCTGGAACATGATGAGAAACTAAAGCACGGCTCAGAAGATGATACCTGGTTTGAAGCGATTGGTATAAAAAGGAAGTCGTGGAACACACTGTGTGTTATAATGATTTTGTTTTTGACAGCTCAAACCGGCTAACCCCCCCCCCCCCCCCTCACCCTTTCATCCCCCGCTCCGCCATTCCTTGACACACCTGCATGACACACCCGGCATTCTCACACACACACACACACACACACACACACACGCACACACATACCTGTGGCCAGTCACTCACCGGCTCAACAAACATCCCTCCTAAAATAAGAGACAAAGGAGTAGCCACACCCACAGTTCAGGCCCCGCCCCTCCCCAGGCCCCGCCCCTCCCCAGGCCCCGCCCCTCCCCAGGTCCTCACCTCAAAGCCGTGCTTCTCTGACGGGACCCACACCAGCCTCTTGGCCGCCCAGTCGGCCTGGCTGGAGGCTGAGAACACATGGCCAGTGGGAGGGGCCGAGGAGGGCGATGCTGGCCCCGCCCCTGACGACAGGAAGCGGGTGATGTCATTGGCGCCGCCCCCTGATGACCTGGACATGGTACTGCTGGCACTGGAGAGAGGACGAGAGATGGGTGAGGAGGAGAGGGTGGGGGACAGGAGAGGAGGGAGACAGGGTTACACACCTACAATCAACTGTCACATTTGTGTGTGCGTGTGTGTGGTCACGTTTGTGTGCGTGTGTGTTTGTGAGTATGTGTGTGTGTCATGTTCGGTTTAAGAGAAGACTGTGGTAGAGCTGCCCCACTCCGCTACATGATGCTGAGCACTGGTATGCCACTGATGGGGAGGGGGCTGCAGGCTACTATCGGAAACTGACAGTGATTTGATCCTGCTTTAACACGCACAGACACACACACACACATAGACACACACACACCCACGCACACACACACACACACAGAGCAGTGTTGCCTCACAGCCCAGATAACGCAGATCCAGCCAGAGATGGCCTAATTGAGAAACACAGCCAATCCAGAAGACGGTCAGGAAAGATGGAGGAACTGAGGAAGGGGAGGGAAAGAGAGAAAGAGATAGAGAGAGGGGGGGGGGGAGAGAGAGAGAGAGAGAGGGGGGGGGGGGGGGGGGAGAGAGAGAGAGAGGGGGGGAGAGAGAGAGAGAGAGAGAGAGAGAGAGAGAGAGAGAGAGAGAGAGAGAGAGAGAGAGAGAGAGAGGGGGGGGGGGGGGGGGGGGGGAGAGAGAGACAGAGAGAGACAGGGAGAGAGGGAGAGATGCATCAACTGACTCAGTAAACTGACATGACAGTCAGTTAGACTGTGAGACGGGAGGGAGAGTGAGGGGGGGGGGGTAAAGAGAGGGACAGTGAAGAGGAAAGGTGAAAAGGAGATGTTGGCATGAAAATGGTGATCCTTCAAAAGATAGATAGAGATCCTAAAAGATTCCAAAGTCTTGAAGAGCAGAATAGGCTCCACCAAGCAGGAAGTCCTGCTCCCTTAAGTGACGCTCCTCATCAGGTCTCCCTGACGCCCTGGGTCCTGGACTAACGTACGGGCAGATGAGCAGTATCCCTGACGCCCTGGGTCCTGGACTAACGTACGGGCAGATGAGCAGTATCCCTGACGCCCTGGGTCCTGGACTAACGTACAGGCAGATGAGCAGTATCCCTGACGCCCTGGGTCCTGGACTAACGTACGGGCAGATGAGCAGTATCCCTGACGCCCTGGGTCCTGGACTAACGTACGGGCAGATGAGCAGTATCCCTGACGCCCTGGGTCCTGGACTAACGTACGGGCAGATGAGCAGTATCCCTGACGCCCTGGGTCCTGGACTAACGTACGGGCAGATGAGCAGTATCCCTGACGCCCTGGGTCCTGGACTAACGTACGGGCAGATGAGCAGTATCCCCGATGGAGGCTGGACTCTCAACAGAGCGGTGATGAGGATGCGCGGCCCTAGCCTTAGTAACGGCCTCTTCCACACCTCTAACCACACAGCAGCTCAGAGCGTAGCCCCGACCCTGTCCTGGGACCACACGTAGGAAGCAGATATGGTTGTACTTTGATTTTGGTGACTCAGCCCTATAGTTTGCCACATTATTTACAACCGATTGCTCATCCTGGTAGGTTGTGACTCATAGTAGCTCTTTTATGTCCTTTATCAATATTTACTGGGCCATAACGTGTGATTACTACAGCTAATCAACAAGCCATAATGTGTGATCACTACAGCCAATCAACAGGCCATGTGTGATTACTGTAACAAAAGTACAGTAACGGCACCCAAGTAAAGAATAAAGTAATTAAGAGTGACAGAAAGAGGAGGCCTTCTACATCAGTCAACTAAAGTCATGTTGTCTTTGTTCATGTCAACATGGCCCCTGTAGATGCTTCAGAGAGCAGTGAGGACAAGGTCTGTAGAAGCTTCAAAGAGCAGTCAGGAGTCTTCCTGAAGCACAATAATCAACCCACCCTCACAGAGCAGACAGGTATTTTGCTGCCCTGGCTGCAGTGTGTTTAGATCGTTAGGTCTACATGGCAGGTATGTTCCCAGGCCTGCCTCTCTTCATTCCTCAGTAAGAGCGTGTCCAGGGTGAGTCTCCTCTACAACACTTCCTGTCACCGAGGGTGGCAGCGGTGACTCGAGTCATCGTCAACACAGAATCCTGCCTCAGACAGTCACCAGCGTTTACAGGCTTCATGACTTGTGGTATAACCTAATCATTCCTCTCCTCTCCATAAGCAGCATATCTAAGTTCAGCAGGTCTCAGTTCACTTCCCATCTTGGCGATTCAAAAATCATGCCTAATTTATTTCTTCCACCAAATCAACAATAAAGGTTTATTGAAGGGGAACACTAGCTTAAAATAGCAACATCATTTCACACTGGAATATGTACCGTAATGGAGAATACCTTCCTTAATGATAGAGAAAGTCTTTCTGGGGCAGTCTTCCAATGTTACTACGGAGTAGTATCATCTTTTCTGTCAGCAGGTCTCTAGCCTATTTACCATAATAATACTCTTTACAACGGACATTTGAATGGGTCGAGCTTCGCGGTGCACTGAGAGACCGACCACGCCAGCACGAGACATGAGATGCCAAAAAAAACTCCAAACAGACTGCTCTTCTCCATAGCAACACCACACAGCGTGACAATAGTAAAGACAATGGAGTGGAGTTAGAGCGGAGGTCATTGGGTAGTGTGTGTGTGTGTGTGTGTGTGTGTGTGTGGGGGGGGGGGGGGTCTGTGTGTGTGTGTGTGTCTGTGTGCGTGTGTGGGGGAGTGCGTGCGTGCGCGCGGCAGGGTAGGCGGATAAGGGGTCTTGGAACGCCTTTTCTTTCGTTTTGAGAAGGCAGTGTTAGAAATGGTGACAACTTCACTTTAAACCTGTTAAACAAGGGCAGTTTATCCTAAAAATGTGTGTTCGTCCACGTTAATAGACTATAACCTGCAGTGGTCGTGGCTATATGCATTAACGCTGACAAAGGCATTACCACACCTCGACCATGAGATGTGAATATTTCATTTATCGGCGACTACCCTGCGGGTTATAGGACAATTTGAGTTAATGGACCGCGTAAATTAGAACTTCACGAGAGCCAACGGAGTTACTGTCAAATAATTGATGTGTCAATTATATTATCATCATATTGGCCCATCCTAAATGGCTTAATAACAAATTTAATTTATAATAACCCTAACTAACCAAGATGCAATTGACTGAATTATAAAGCCAAAATTGCTAGGTTAGCTGCGGGCTAATATTATTGACAATATAAATTAAAATAAGCACTGCCTTTTATGATCTTCCAGACGTCTTTATATTGTTGAAGGCCTGCTTGCTAACTAGAGAGCCAGAACGCCGCTGGGTCGCTGTCCTCTGTACTGGTGTCATTTTCGGCGTTATGCCACCCGCATTTAGACCAACCTAGCGGTGCTAGCAACTAGCCAATCCCAAAGAAATATGATACGACGCCTTTCAATATATTTCACTACCTACGACTGAATTAGAGTAGGGTAACTGAATAGCTCACCTTCAGAATCTTCTCCGAGAAGTGGATAAGGCTACAGCGGGAGGAGACGGGTTATAAGGCGCTTTCTCTCTCTTTTTTTCTTGACTGATATTAAGTACGAGGTGTGTAGGCTACCGCAAATGCGGCTTTTATCATTACGCCGTTCTCTCAGTGGAAGCCGCACACTCACATTCTCAGTGAGAATAAAACAGACATGCGAATGAGGGCAAGGCCCTAACTTCAGCACAGTAACGCCTTTCCGGTCTCTACGCCAATCAAAGGTGATGATATGGTTTTTGGCAACGCCTTAAAAATGTTTGCTTCAAATGAAAATCTACAACCACATCCTAAACCCGCCCTTTCAATGAGACAATTTTGTCCCGCCCCTTAACTGGCAAATAAACTTCTAGATGGCAAATTAGATTTAACGGAACACAACAGTCACAAAGCTTAACCAATAGAAAAGAAGAGTGGGCTGGACCAAATTACTGAAACGCAAAACATCCAATAGAAGTTGAGTAGCAGGTGCCCATGCATAATTCTCCCGGTGGGGTAGCGAGCTTTGTACGCCCTTTGTTGATGACAGGATCGCTGCTGTCTGTCACTCGGAGGATCCACCAGACACAGATCCACCGTCAGTCTTACGAAGGCGCGTGAGTGGGAGGAGAGGGATAATAACTGATTTGGAACCTGTGCGTAGGGGCTATCTGTCTACGAGCTGAAAAGCCGGGTGACTAAAAAGAGGTAGCCGCCCCAGATTCTCCACTGATAGCTCGTGTCTCCAAGTCGTATTAAGGCTCATGTGTTGTCTGGTTTAATCGGACCTATCAAAGGTTACATGCATGCAGTTGCTTGCATTGAATGTATAGTATGGTTAGATTTGTGTTTGTAGATGTTTTAATGTCCAAAGAGGCCTATGGTGCAGTGTTGCCTAAAAATACGTTACAGATATATATATATATATAAAAAAACGTTAAAAAGGTTGATGAAAGAAGCGTACTAAATGTAACGAAGAAAATAATCCACCACTGATAGCAATCATCGTGTTTTATTTCTTCAAAACCTTCACTTTGTCTCCCTTTGATCCGCTCTCTGCCCAAAACGGTTCACATTGTAGCGATACTACAAAGAAGGGGGAACAACATCTGTGGAAAAATATAACAGAAGAAAGGAAATAGCTGATTTTTGTGTCGTTTGTGTTACGAAACTAACGGAAATCTATGACCTGAACTGTATTTATATATATTTTTTTTACATGTTCAGAAATCTAACAAAGTAGTACCAAAGTATAGTCAAGTAAATAATATTCATATATTTTTCTTGTGTGGTGCGTTAAAAAACGATAACACAGAGGGTCAGGGCTACGTAGGGTCAGGGCTACGGTACGGTTGGTTCAAGTTACATTCCGTGGAAGTGGGGCAGAGAGACCGGCGGCCCGGGTATAAATAGAACACGGCAGACGGAAGTCAAGAGGCATGATAAGGAAAGACACAGACGTTGAATAAATGATCATTAATAACAGTCAAAATAACAGCTCATCCCATGCATCAAACCATAGAAATAGCAGCTTTTATAAAGTTGATCTACTACGGTTTTTCTTCTCTTATTATTACCGTGCTGAGTTGTGAAGAGTTGTGCAGGTTGCTATCTATGCATGTGAGGTTTAAAAATATTCCAGTCGCGATTTCAACGTTGTTGCAGACAACAATCTGTGATATTTCTCTCCAGATGCCATTTACATCATAATACATCTGTGCAAAAATACAATACAGAGTTTCAAAGTTGTCAGCATCTAGGCTGATTTGTGCAGCAAGTGAGGTCATGCCATCAGAGACAGCACAACACGTTAAATTCATTATCAATCTCTATCGGTCAACAGTACATTATGACAAGTTACACTGGTATCCTGTAGTTCCTGTAGGAAGTATATTTCGCGAGTGTTGTGTTGTACACACGAGGAATAAAGTATAGAACAAGATGAATCTATAATAAAAGGAAACTGACCAAAGAAAATGTAATTGTTGCTAAATTTAGATGAGCAATGTATAAGGTGTATGACACCAGAGCAACATAATGGGAAAACTGAACAGTTATTGTGCTGTTTTACACGTGTGCCAACGACATGGAAAACCCTGTTACCCACAACACACAATATATACCATATAAGTGGTGAACAGGTGTTTGAAA
Source organism: Hypomesus transpacificus (assembly GCF_021917145.1). Classification (NCBI taxonomy): domain Eukaryota; kingdom Metazoa; phylum Chordata; class Actinopteri; order Osmeriformes; family Osmeridae; genus Hypomesus; species Hypomesus transpacificus. Next base: position 12,679,920 of record NC_061061.1, read on the forward strand.
AAAAACGACTTCACTCTAGTATGAGCAACAAAATAGCCACGCAATAGAAAATCCAGTTTAAAACGTGTCAGACAGCATAGTGACAGATGAAGCAGACATGTATCTTGTTTGGAAGGCACCAGTGTACTGCTTCTTCACGTGAGACAGACACCAACCAAAACCAACCAACCAAACACAAGTGATTCTATCCTACAACTAAGAAATTCTGCTTCCATCTTTCAGCAACTGGTCTGTGCAGGATCCAGTCTCCATGGTCATGCTGTCTGAACTTAGGAGGAGGACAGTTTTACCTCTGTTTAAGGGCCCAGAGAGACAGGAATATGTAATGGATCAGGGAGGACAGGCCAGTTTACACTTACAGAGTTACTCTTACAGATCTTAGTTATACCCTGGAGTACAGACAGAGCCAATACCATCCAGAACATCCTCCCCACCAGTATTCAAAACCAGTTCGGCAACGCTAACAGTTGACATTATACATAACTCATGGGGAAATACTATAAATACCGAACAACAGTATGAACAACACTGTATCATCCAAAATATTCCATTGATGTCATGATGACAGTGCACTCAAAACCATTATGTCAATGGATTCTGACACTGCACCACAGAAAATGAAAATGTTTGATTTACACATGCAAATAAAATACAATGAATAGCATTAGTACATTACAAGTACATTAAAGTACACTGAATACAGTACAAGTCAAAGAAACGGCTTAAATCGCTGCTTGTTTGAGCTGTTTCTCCGTGATTTGACACCACATTGGCTCAAACAAATAGTCCAACCCTTTAACTGAGAACACAACATTCCCCTGTGCTTCCATCCTAATGGAAACATTTGACCTAACAGGAACCATTAGCATACCCTGTCATCACCAGTCATCTCCATGTCAGTTGCATGTTGAAGCCAGCAGGGGGCAGTGTCACGTCTCCTGTCAGCTAGGTGCTGGAGCCAGTGTGGATCAGTGGTGGTAGAGAGGCATTGCAGACTGGGTTAGAATGATTGGAAAAGACCGCCAGGCCCAATCAGACAACTGTGTGAGTGTGGCCCCCCCCCCCGTGGACCGTGGGCTAACCTCACTCTGTCAACACATACAAACCCTAAATATGTCTTAGTTAGAAGAATTATCATTCTAAACAAGTCTTTCAATTTCTATTTCTATAACTATTCTTTATCTTCCTTAAGCTGCTCTCTGCTAGAACTTACCTTTCTCGATTCCACCTTCCTTTCTACCTGTATCTTTTTCATCTAACTTGTCTTACCCCTCTCTATCTCTCTCCCTGTCTGTCTCCCTTTCTCCCTGTGAACCATAGGTCCCCTCTACCCTGTGCCCCCCCTCTCAACACCGGATCAGTTGGTGTGGGGGTGTTCTGAATGGGGGGGGCGTCGCGGCGGAGGGGAGCCAAGTTCGGGGTCGTGGTGGGGGGAGACGAGCTGGAGAGCCACCTCGTTCTCGTAGCAGAAGGACGAGCGGGAGCTCTGGATGTACTTCTGCTCAGCCAGGTCCTTGGCGCTGCACGAGGGCGTGCTGAGAACCTCGTAGGTTCTGTGGAAGAACGAGTAGTCCACCTAGAGGGAGAGAGGAGAGACACGGATATGAGCAGAGGTCCAGGGAACATGGTGGAACACTTGACATTCAGAAGTCTGTACTGTACATTTAGTCATTAAGCAGACACTCTTATCCAGAGCGACTTACAGTAAGTACAGGGACGTTCCCCCCCGAGGCAAGTAGGGTGAAGTGCCTTGCCCAAGGACACATCGTCAATTTTCACGGCCAGGAATCAAACCGGCAACCTTCCGATTAATAGCCCAATTCCCTAACCACTCAGCCACCTCACCCAAACTGTAGAAGTTATTCTCCCTCACCTGGTAGCATTCCTTCCTCTCGAAGAGCACGGGTTCGAAGCGATGTCCCCAGAGGATCTCTGAGGCCAGGTAAGAGCTGCGGCACTGGGTGGTCATGGCCGTGGCCTCCACCATGCCCTCCAGGATCACCACCACCTCCAGCTCAGAGTCATTCTCCAGAGCCCCCCGATCCATCTCGAAGAACGGAGACTCGTCGTCGATCTCATGGACGATGGTGACCGGCGAGACTAGGAAGATTCGGTCGGTGCCGTCGTCAAAACCCACGTTGATGTCCATGTTGTCCAGGGGAAGGAACTCTCCCTCTGGGGTGACCCTTGGCTGGGAGGGTAGGGGGTGGGTGAGGGGGGCAGGACAGACGGGAGAGGAAGACAAGCAAGTAGAGGCAAGGCCAAGAGTTAGATTAAACGTCCTATCTCAAAGAGGCTTAGCACCATTTCTAATGGAAACCCCTGAAACAGTCGAATTACCAGACCGCAAAGAACAAGCCGACTCCTGACCCCTCTCCTGAACCAATCTCCAGCCAGCTTGGGCCAGCTCATGGCCCACCTCTGACATAGTGGAGATATTAAGATGGATCTAAATCTGCCTGTTATAACCTCCTTGCTCTGCAGCACGGCAGTGTTGGAAAGAGAGGGAGACGAGGGGGCTGGTGAACCACAGGACACAAACACCACAAATAAAGTCGACACAAACAGATCGCTAATAACGTAGAATCACGTAGACTCAAACAAACAGAAGCAGACATGGTCCAAAATTACTCACACAAGGCCAGACAGGGGGCAAAGAGCACACACACACACAGACAGACAGACAGACAGACAGGGGAGCTCTATGATGGCAGACAATGGTTTTGAGTTAAAGAATCCCAAGGAAATTAATCCATAGTAAATCTTCTAAACCCCCTGAGGGAGAATGAAACAAGCGCTCATTAACCACAGACCACGGCTGGGCCAGATGGCCTTGTCGCTCTCTCTCACTCCCTCTCTCTTTCCACTAAATGCTTTTACTTCCTGACACTATATTTACTTTTGTTTTGTCTTCATCTGCTTAGCAGTCTACCTTTCTCTCCCTCCTCTTTTCTCGCTCTCTCTCTTCCTCTTTTTCTCCCTCACTTTTAAGTCTCCAACACCGTTACAAAAACATACACTCTAATAAAAGCTTTTTCCACATTAGGATTATTCTCATATTGTTTTGATCCTTCCTCCCAGTAGTGATGAGTTACAGTGCTCTGTAGTGTGTGTGTGCACCATCCTGCCTACCTTCAGTAGTTGTGCTCGCACGTGGGCTTCTACCAGGTGGCTCTTGCGCAGGTTTCCAACCCTCCACATGATGCAGAGCTTCCCGTCCCTCAGCGCCACCACCGCCGTGTCGGAGAACACCAGCGTCTCGTTGCGCTTCTTGGGCTTGGCGATCTTTGCCATGACCGCCCCGATGATGAAGGCGTCGATGATGCAGCCCACGATGCACTGCAAGACGACCGCCATCACCGCCAGGGGGCACGCCTCGGTCACGCTGCGGAAGCCGTAACCGATGGACGTCTGCGTCTCCAGGGAGAACAGGAAGGCTGCCATGAAGCTGTTGACCTGGAAGAAGCATGGTTCCTCCGCCTCGGCCTCTCTGTCTGAAACCCCCCCAGGCCCGGCTTCTCCTGCCCCGGGAGAGGCCCCCGAGCCTGGGTGAAGGCGGACAGCGAGGTCCCCGTGAGCGGTGGCGATGAGCCAGAAGGCGAATCCGAAGAGCAGCCAGGAGAGGAGGAAGGAGAGGGTGAAGATGACTAACATCCAGCGCCAGCGGATGTCCACGCAGGTCGTGAAGAGGTCGCTGAGATACCGCTGGCCCCGCTCGCTCATGTTGACGAAGGCCACGTTGCAGCGTCCGTCCTTGCCCACAAAGCGGTGGCGGGGCCGGTGGCTGGAGCGACGGGCCTGGTGGCGGCTGGAGGAGGAAGGGGACGACAGCGAATCACGCTCCGAGGACGAACAGCCTTCTCCCCTTCCCCCTGCGCCTCTACCGCCCCTCGACCCCGAGCACCCTCCTCCTCCTCCTCCTGCTCCTGCTCTCATCCCACCATCTCCTCCTCCTCCTCCAGACTCCCCCGCTCCGCTCTGCCTCCGGACACCTCTGCCGTTGCCCTGCAGCGGGAGAGCTTTGCCGTTGAGGGCGGGGCTGGGGGAGGGGCTGGCGGGGCTACCTGTCCCCGCCAGGCCCCCTCCCATCCTGGCCGTGTCAGCAGCACTCTGCGCCAGCCTCATGACCTCCTCCTCCTCCACCAGCCCTTCCACCACGGCACTGAAGCGCCGCTTCACGCGGGCTGCTCCCATGGTCCACTAGAGGCAGTGTGTCCCACAAGTACCCTGTGTGGATTCTTTACTACGTCCTTGGCTGATGTCGTTCTGCTGTGTGAGTTTTGAGCTCCCTGGAACTCAGTTGAGAAGTGTGTGGTCTTCTACCTTCTGCCTAAACTTTAGATGGGCGTTCCTCTTTTCCAAAATGTCAGATTCCCTTTTTTGGGGGGGAAAAGGAAGAAACGCTCTTCATCTCAAGAGCCGTGTGAAGAACCGTTGGACCAAAGTTCTGTACAGGTCAAAGTTCAACAGTCACCTCTTGTTCTCAAGAATCTGTTAGGAGGAGTCCTCCCAGTTCAAACGTTTTGGTAACCAATGAAAGGTCTCCTTACAATAATACGTTTACAATGACAACCAACAGACAAAGTCCTGACAGGAATATACTCACTGTAGACCCCTTTGAGTGACGATGAGCATCACACAACAAATGTCCAAGGTATCAACAGCACTGAACCCCAGTTGGAGGACATCTTGTGTTGGAGAGGGAGGGAGGTGATAGGTTACTAATCGGTAAGACCACACAGCGTGCAGGAAAGCTTTTCTAAACACTCTGAAGCACATGGAGCAGACTGCAGCCAGCAGGGCGGGGGTAAGGAGACACTGATCATGTTGTTTTGCTCAGTCCTTCCTTAATCAATCAAACGACACAGAGAAAAGGGACTGAGGTAAACAGGGAAGGCAGAACTGCTACATAAAACCACAGGGCTCTGCACCAGACGGGCCCAGCATGGACGGTGGAAGACATATCTGTACCGTGCAGAAAAGAGCATGCGGTATCTTACGTTCCATGTTCTTCACAACTTCACGTCACAGTGGGACAGCTAGGAGAAGGGCACAGTTGTCCACAGCTTCAATACGCGTCTGTCCTACGAGTCATTCCACCCTTGTAAAATCACTTTTTTTGAAGCAAATATTTATATATATATATAGCACAGCTTCCAGAGTTTTGTTAGACGTGCATGGTATAGGATACTCACGGAAGTTCCCTGACTATGGAGACTTGGATTTGCAGGTCCCCATGAATCTGTCCTCCTGTCCTCTTCCACGGAAACCAAAAGTCATTTAACTCCTCCAGACAACTAGCACTGACCAAAGCCAATGGGACGCCGCTTTTACTGACCAGAATGGCCAACAGTCAGACTACCATCTCCAAGTAGGTTTGGACTGCTCTCTCAGGTGACCGCTTTTACGATTGAACATCCTGACCCTAGGACAGTGTGAGACTCTGTGTTGGCATGGCTGATTCACAGTCAATCGTGCCTCGTTCACTGAGAGGCCTGGTTAGATGAACCAGGTTTGGATCCTGCCGGATGACGTTGGTACAGGTGAAATTGACTACTTCACTTGAAGAGGAGTAACTATTATTCTATGACTGGAGACCTATTCTCCACCGAGGGCCTCGTTAAGGAATGTATCTGCATCTAAGAGATCAATGCAGGGGAGATTAATGTCACAATATAGTTAGAAACAAAGAGAAAGAGACAGAATGAGGAAGAGAGAAGGAGAGACTGTATGAACACGTGAACATCGTAACAACACAAGCATTTCCTGTGAGCTCTCACACATCAGTTCATCTGTTGATAGGTACAGGTTCAAATAACACTGATGTTAAAAAACAAAATGTTATGTAAAAGTGGACGCAAATCCATAACATGTTCTTGTAACAGTGAACACTGCAGTTGGGATGACCTCTACAGTACTTTAGGGGTCAAAGGTCAACCCAGTCCTGAGACTGAGAACTGTCGGCTTACTTTTATTCCCAACAAGGTTTCCAACTCTCTTCTTGTTTCAGGTTTGACATTCAGCAACTCTGCTTGACAGAAACCACACACCATCAATTCCAGGGAAGCTATCAAAACACAGGAGGGATACGTCCTTTTTGAAAATAATATCAGGAAATGTTCGGGATTGTGTTTAGCAGACGTGCAGGTTTAAAAAACAAAAGTGGGTTCACATGTGTCCGTCTGGAGAGCTCTTTGGGGGTTGGAAAAAAACAGTGCATGCAACAACCACTTGAGCATCACGGGGAGAAAGGAGGAAAAAATAACCCAAAAAGGTTTGAACCAGGAGAAATCCAACCAAAAGGGGACAAAAACTAGACCTTGATACGCTTTGAATCTTTACCTTGTGTTCATCATTCCAGGTATCTTTGGGTCCTGAAAGCAGCTGAGCCTGTGGAGGCCCAGCCAGCCCCTGAGAAACAGCACAGCAAAACCCTGACGTCTGATGAGGACCCCTGCCTTCGTACAGGAGCTCCCAGACAGCCTCAGACTCTCAGACGAGGCGTCTGAGCGTGAAACAACACAGCTACGGCAGCAGGGAGGAGACAAACAGAACGGGTCAGTCTACAACAAATGGAAGTGAGGAAAGAGGTCCCTCCTAAAGTGAGAGGTCACATAGGGGTTCATGTTGACTGGTGTGCAGGGCTTCCTGTGTCGGGCATCTTCACAGGGATCTCTGGATGACAGCAGCAGATGAACACCTTGTTTCTTCCTCTCTCTACCTAATATTGTTTTTCCTCAGGCTAATCCCAGAGTTTGGTTCTTCACATGTTACACAGTTGCCAACCTAGGATTGAAGTACAGAAGAAAGGGTAAGTGAATTGAAAAAACAAACAAGGAGAAAAACGTCACGTTTAAAACTATAAAATATGAATAACAATCATAAATCATCAACATACTTGCTATGCTGTGTCTCTTTCTCATGAAACAGGTATTTGAGGTATTTGGTCAGTTAGGTCAAATGTGTTGCTCTGGTGCCTTGTAGCGCCATACACTCAGCTCCTGTGGTCTCAGGGATTACCATGGTCACACGTTGCCAGGAGCGTTCGACCTACAAGGAAAACAAAGAACAGACAGGATGGAGGCTTGAGAAACACAACACAAGTCTTCTGACTCCATTCTGATGGCGGGTGGAAATACAGATCCTCCCCCAACCAGGGAGGGGTGAAGGAGGGAGACTCGGGGTGGTATCAGTCGGGTCAGGTATAAGTAGGGCAGGTGGATGAAGATGGCAGAGAGGTGGGTGAGGGGTTTGGTCTTGTCCTGAGTGGAGATGGGGATTGGATACTAGAGCCCGACAGATATATCGGCCGGCCGATATTATCACGCGATATTAGGCATTTTCCAATCCATCGTTATCGGCTTTTATAATGGGCGATAAATGAATATGAACGTTTTTTAACATTTTGTATTAAAAAAATATATAATATAGGAGTCAGGTGGCTGAGCGGTTAGGGAATCGAGCTAGTAATCAGAAGGTTGCTGGTTCGTGCCAAATGACGCTGTGTCCTTGGGCAAGGCACTTCACCCTACTTGCCTTGGGGGGAATGTCCCTGTACTTACTGTAAGTCGCTCTGGATAAGAACGTCTGCTGAAAATGACTACATGTAAACTACAAATAACTAATGTTAAGGAAATTAGTTTGTTTTGTTACGCTTTCTGGATTTGTATTTTTTTTTTTTTAATCGGCCGATATAACGGAATATCTGATTTTTAAATCACCAAATATTTGTATTGATATCGGCCTTAAAAATCCTTTGGGTGTATGTGCTCGGGCTCTATTGGATACTGATTGGACAAGAGGGGTCAGATGATTGGGCCTGGGAGATCGGGATTGGGTAATTGATTGGGTAATTGATTGGGTAATGGATAAGAGCAGTCCGGCGTATCTTAAGACAGTGTGCTGAGTGTCGACTGGGATTTGGAACTGGGATGAATGACTGGGATTGGGATGAGGAGCAGTGAAGGAATGCTGTGTAGATTACAGATGTGCTCGTGACTCCGGTAATCTCGTTCATGATTCTGCTAATCCGCTAAAGTCTTTACATAAGAACCACCACAGCCAGAGAATGGGGAGCGGAGGGTGTACACACACACACACACACAGGTAGAGGGCACACACATATAAAGGACGCAAATTATACCCAGTCTACACGCAGTATGGTGCAATGTCACGTGCCCTGTAAAGCTACCAGGAGACAGATTGTTGTACTTTCCAAATATGTGTTTTCGGATTTGTGTGTGGAGGTGGGACGGAGAGAGAGAGACACAGAGAGAGAGATACAGAGAGAGACAGAGAGAGAGAGAGACAGAGAGAGGGGGAGGGAGGGAGGGAGGGAAGGAGGGGAGAAAGTCTGAAAGAGATACTACACTTTGGGAGATGTAGTTGATCACACTGTTACATGTTTATAGCAGAAAATGCCGGCCCAGATTGAGAGTTGATTGGACCTGTCAAATACATGAATGTTACCATGTTGAAAGTACTGCGTTCTGTGTACTGGTTAATGACAATGAGCTGTCTGTACACAACAGTGTTTTTGTGACTACTGTATCTAAGTGGTTATCCATGTGCTGTGTGTATGCGTGTGTGCACACGAGTGTGTATGTATGTTAGCGTGCATGTGACCCTTATTACAGCAGAGGGTCCATTGATTGGCTGATTGGACAGCCAGACAAACAATGAGCATCAGAACATCTGATTCTCCGTACGAGTGCAGTTCATCACTAATCACAACTTCGGGGGGCATCGTAGACGAGCCCCTGCCAATGGCTAGTTAGCATCCTGTCACTATGAGAGCACATTCAATTTTCACGCAATCTGGACACCAGTCAAGACCCCCTCAGGAGCTCTCTGCCTCAGAGGTGGAAAACTGACAACCATGGCTGGTAGGCAGGAATGTGTGTGTGTGTGAACCAAAAGGGTTTTTTAAAATTACACTTCACTGCATGTATATGTCCTGAATCTGTGTGTGCATTTGTGCTTTACCCTGTGTGTATGGCTCAGCCTTATCAAGTTAAGGTGACGGGTGTCAGAAATGAGTCCTCATGTCTTCACCAGTACCAGGGAGGCCTGGGAACAGTCATTTTCAGTCCAATTCAGTTGTCTGTTCACACTCCCATGACCCCTGGGAAGTGTCAGATACACAAGACAGCATGATACAAGTAAGTAGGTGTGTGTGTGTGTGTGTGTGTATGGGTGTGTGTGTATGGGTGTATATGTGTGTGTGTATGGGTGTATATGTGTATGTGTGTGAATGTGTTTGTGTGTATGTGTGTGTGTGTATGTGTGTGAGTGTATGGTTGTCAATGTGTGTGTGAAGGGGGAGGGCAATCTCATCCGTTGACACCAGTCCACTGCTTCCTATTTACAGTGAGGTATGACCCGGGACTTCGAGCCAAGCTTTTGAAACTGCCACCGCACCAACCACATTCCTCAGGAGCTGTGGTTGGTGACTAGCTGGGTCAGGGCTGTTAGAAGTTGACGTGACAGAACGCATGTTCTAACAGAACGCATGTTCTTACAGAGCGCATGTTCCAACAGAGCGCATGTTCTAGCAGAACGCATGTTCTAACAGAACGTATGTTCTAACAGAGCACATGTTCTAACAGAACGCATGTTCTAACAGACCGCATGTTCTAACAGAACGCATGTTCTAACAGACCGCATGTTCTAACAGAGCGCATGTTCTAACAGAACGCATGTTTTGGTAGAGAAACAGGCACCATCTATTTGACTGACACACAAATAATAAATGTTCCTTCTGTGAACAGGATGTAGGAGGTAGACCTGTCGTACACACCTCCTGTCTCACCTGCAGCCCCTCCCTGACCTACTTTTCTTTACCTGTCTCTCTCTCTGCCTGTCTCTCTCTCTGCCTCTCTCTCTCCCCTCTCCCCTTTCTGACCCCTCTCCCCCTCCCTCTTCATACACAGATTATATGACCCTGTTAAGGTGTTATGCAGCCAGATTAAGGTTCACTGGGAATATTATTTCAAAGTCATTGAATAAGCCACAGGATGAACTTCCCTACCCTCTCTCTCCCTCTCCCTCTCCCTCTCCCTCTCCCTCTCCCTCTCCCTCTCCCTCTCCCTCTCTCTCTTAATGAGCACCATGGACCTTTCCTCTGCTACAGAAGCTCCTGCTGGAGATGACAGAGACATCTGATTATCTGGACCATTTCTCCTGAGACATCAGGGAGTCAGTCAGTGTGTGTTTAAAACACTGGAAACCGATGCAGATTTCTCTCGGAGCTGTGACCATCCAGATATGGTCGGATCAATACCCTCATTGATCAGCGTGGCGCTGAAACCAGGCCACAGATTGGGTTTTGAATGATGTCACCAGGCTCTCTGCCAGGTCCCTCTCTCTCCCTCTTTCTCCCTCCCTCCTCACTCTCTCTCCATCTCTCCTCACTTTCTCTCCCTCCCTCTCTCCATCTCCTCGCTCTCTCTCCCTCTGTTTGATCTCTGACTGATGCACATGTCCTTTAAAGTAGACTACGCTTCTCCAAACAGCCTATGGTGAAACTAAACAGCGGCAGAGGAATATCACGTTTGACCCTCATGCGCTAATTTAATCTCATCAATACAGCACTGTGACTAGTAAACCACTTTCACCGGTGGTATAACAGTATTCACAAATACAGCAGTGGTCTGTTCCTAGCTTGTAGGATGAGTAGGATGTGTTTAAATACATGTACATATTTGTATATAAGCTACTGTATGTACGTACATGCAGGGACAGATGCAGTGCTAGAGTAACGCGCTGCATGTACTGTTCAAGCGAAAACTTCAGAACTTTTGTTGTTTGCTGAAAGATGGTAGCGCTTGGCTTTGCTACTTGGAAAGTGGCGAGTCAAGTCTGATCTGTATGGAGTCTGATTGGTCTGCATGGGACGTCTGCTTCCACACATCAGACCAGCTGCTTCCACAGTAACATCTGTCTTCAGCCCTTAGAAACAGGGACGCAATGCGGACCTGGGATGCTAGCTGGGCTGACTTCACAAATACAAGTGACACGCACGCACATGTGCAAACACACACACAAACACACAGTAGCACACAAACATAATACACATGAACCCAAACATACTCAATCACACACACAAACACATATGACGTCCTTGGCACAGGACTAATTCCTTCCAAATTAAAGTTTCTCCTTGTCGTGTGCGTTGTATCCGGGGTCACAGTGTGGTGACCAGCTGTTCATCAAGTACGTTAAGATGACACCGTGCAGGTCTACATCAACACATTTAACCCTCCCTTTTAATTTGGCTTTCAGGATACAAAACACAACAACTACCCTGCCTCTACTCACCAGTACTCCATACTACATACGTACTCCAGTACGTCATGCGGAATGATGAAATGAAACAATTGAATCCCAACAAGAGGCATGTCTCCAGGAGTTGTGCAGTCTACCTTATATGGTACATTAGATTACTTCATGATGATTTGGGGGGGAGGAACTTCTGTAACCGTTCAACCTTCTTGTTACATTGTGTTCCTCCTGAATGACCAGGCTTAGCTCTCTCACACCATCACAGCTAGAGTCATGTGTCCATAGAGTGCTGACAGCAGGAAGTGACCAGATAACAGGCCAGGAGGGGTTTGCATCCAAGAAGCTAAACACATGAAGCAGACCCATGAAATAATTCCTCAAAATTTCGGTAAGAGGAAGAGAGAAACGAGAGGATAGAAATGTCCTCTCAGCCTGGACATGTTCGCCTCTGTGTCCCGCTCTCTGGTCAGTGTGTCCTGCTCTCTGGTCACTATGTCCTGCTCTCTGGTCACTTTGTCCTGCTCTCTGGTCACTCTGTGTCCCGCTCTCTGGTCACTCTGTGTCCCGCTCTCTGGTCACTCTGTGTCCTGCTCTCTGGTCACTCTGTGTCCTGCTCTCTGGTCACTGTGTCCTGCTCTCTGGTCACTCTGTGTCCTGCTCTCTGGTCACTGTGTGTCCTGCTCTCTGGTCACTCTGTGTCCTGCTCTCTGGTCACTCTGTGTCCTGCTCTCTGGTCACTCTGTGTCCTGCTCTCTGGTCACTCTCTGTCCTGCTCTCTGGTCACTCTGTGTCCTGCTCTCTGGTCACTTTGTGTCCTGCTCTCTGGTCACTGTGTGTCCTGCTCTCTGGTCACTCTGTGTCCTGCTCTCTGGTCACTCTGTGTCCTGCTCTCTGGTCACTGTGTCCTGCTCTCTGGTCACTGTGTGTCCTGCTCTCTGGTCACTCTGTGTCCTGCTCTCTGGTCACTCTGTGTCCTGCTCTCTGGTCACTCTGTGTCCTGCTCTCTGGTCACTCTCTGTCCTGCTCTCTGGTCACTGTGTGTCCTGCTCTCTGGTCACTGTGTCCTGCTCTCTGGTCACTCTGTGTCCTGCTCTCTGGTCACTGTGTGTCCTGCTCTCTGGTCACTCTGTGTCCTGCTCTCTGGTCACTCTGTGTCCTGCTCTTTGGTCACTCTGTGTCCTGCTCTCTGGTCACTCTGTGTCCTGCTCTCTGGTCACTCTGTGTCCTGCTCTCTGGTCACTGTGTCCTGCTCTCTGGTCACTTTGTCCTGCTCTCTGGTCACTCTGTGTCCTGCTCTCTGGTCACTCTGTGTCCTGCTCTCTGGTCACTCTGTGTCCTGCTCTCTGGTCACTGTGTCCTGCTCTCTGGTCACTCTGTGTCCTGCTCTCTGGTCACTATGTCCTGCTCTCTGGTCACTCTGTGTCCTGCTCTCTGGTCACTCTGTGTCCTGCTCTCTGGTCACTCTGTGTCCTGCTCTCTGGTCACTCTGTGTCCTGCTCTCTGGTCACTGTGTGTCCTGCTCTCTGGTCACTGTGTCCTGCTCTCTGGTCACTCTGTGTCCTGCTCTCTGGTCACTGTGTGTCCTGCTCTCTGGTCACTCTGTGTCCTGCTCTCTGGTCACTCTGTGTCCTGCTCTTTGGTCACTCTGTGTCCTGCTCTCTGGTCACTCTGTGTCCTGCTCTCTGGTCACTCTGTGTCCTGCTCTCTGGTCACTGTGTCCTGCTCTCTGGTCACTTTGTCCTGCTCTCTGGTCACTCTGTGTCCTGCTCTCTGGTCACTCTGTGTCCTGCTCTCTGGTCACTCTGTGTCCTGCTCTCTGGTCACTGTGTCCTGCTCTCTGGTCACTCTGTGTCCTGCTCTCTGGTCACTGTGTCCTGCTCTCTGGTCACTCTGTGTCCTGCTCTCTGGTCACTCTGTGTCCTGCTCTCTGGTCACTCTGTGTCCTGCTCTCTGGTCACTCTGTGTCCTGCTCTCTGGTCACTGTGTGTCCTGCTCTCTGGTCACTCTGTGTCCTGCTCTTTGGTCACTCTCTGTCCTGCTCTCTGGTCACTCTCTGTCCTGCTCTCTGGTCACTCTGTGTCCTGCTCTCTGGTCACTCTGTGTCCTGCTCTCTGGTCACTGTGTCCTGCTCTCTGGTCACTGTGTCCTGCTCTCTGGTCACTCTGTGTCCTGCTCTCTGGTCACTCTGTGTCCTGCTCTCTGGTCACTTTGTCCTGCTCTCTGGTCACTGTGTCCTGCTCTCTGGTCACTCTGTGTCCTGCTCTCTGGTCACTGTGTCCTGCTCTCTGGTCACTCTGTGTCCTGCTCTCTGGTCACTCTCTGTCCTGCTCTCTGGTCACTGTGTCCTGCTCTCTGGTCACTCTGTGTCCTGCTCTCTGGTCACTCTGTGTCCTGCTCTCTGGTCACTCTCTGTCCTGCTCTCTGGTCACTGTGTCCTGCTCTCTGGTCACTCTGTGTCCTGCTCTCTGGTCACTCTCTGTCCTGCTCTCTGGTCACTCTGTGTCCTGCTCTCTGGTCACTCTGTGTCCTGCTCTCTGGTCACTGTGTGTCCTGCTCTCTGGTCACTCTGTGTCCTGCTCTCTGGTCACTCTGTGTCCTGCTCTCTGGTCACTGTGTCCTGCTCTCTGGTCACTATGTCCTGCTCTCTGGTCACTCTGTGTCCTGCTCTCTGGTCACTCTGTGTCCTGCTCTCTGGTCACTCTGTGTCCTGCTCTCTGGTCACTTTGTGTCCTGCTCTCTGGTCACTGTGTCCTGCTCTCTGGTCACTGTGTCCTGCTCTCTGGTCACTCTGTGTCCTGCTCTCTGGTCACTGTGTCCCGCTCTCTGGTCACTCTGTGTCCCGCTCTCTGGTCACTTTGTCCTGCTCTCTGGTCACTCTCTGTCCTGCTCTCTGGTCACTCTGTGTCCTGCTCTCTGGTCACTCTGTGTCCTGCTCTCTGGTCACTGTGTCCTGCTCTCTGGTCACTCTGTGTCCTGCTCTCTGGTCACTCTGTGTCCTGCTCTCTGGTCACTGTGTCCTGCTCTCTGGTCACTCTGTGTCCTGCTCTCTGGTCACTCTCTGTCCTGCTCTCTGGTCACTCTGTGTCCTGCTCTCTGGTCACTGTGTCCTGCTCTCTGGTCACTCTGTGTCCCGCTCTCTGGTCACTGTGTCCTGCTCTCTGGTCACTCTGTGTCCCGCTCTCTGGTCACTCTGTGTCCTGCTCTCTGGTCACTCTGTGTCCTGCTCTCTGGTCACTGTGTCCTGCTCTCTGGTCACTCTGTGTCCCGCTCTCTGGTCACTGTGTCCCGCTCTCTGGTCACTCTTTGTCCTGCTCTCTCGTCGCTCTGTGTCTCTGGTCACTCTGTGTCCTGCTCTCTGGTCACTCTGTGTCCTGCTCTCTGGTCACTCTGTGTCCTGCTCTCTGGTCACTCTGTGTCCCGCTCTCTGGTCACTCTGTGTCCTGCTCTCTGGTCACTCTGTGTCCTGCTCTCTGGTCACTGTGTGTCCTGCTCTCTGGTCACTGTGTCCTGCTCTCTGGTCACTCTGTGTCCTGCTCTCTGGTCACTGTGTCCTGCTCTCTGGTCACTCTGTGTCCTGCTCTCTGGTCACTCTGTCCTGCTCTCTCGTCACTCTATCTGTGTTTATATCTGTCTGGCTGAAACAAGAACAGATTAAATTTGGGATCATTACAGCCCACAAATCTCTTTTCACCCCATCTTTTTATCAATCTTCCTCCAATTCATTTAATTCTCTCTCTCTGTCTATCTGTCTCTCTCTCTCTGTGTACAAAATAGAAATGTCTAGAGATAAATGGTGAAAGATAAAATTGAGAGATTGTGAGTGTAATATTCCGTCTGTCATTCTATGTTCTCCTCCTAGACCTCTCCCTTCAGATCTCTGCTTGAACAGACTATCGGTACTCACATTTAGTGAAAGCAAACTATCTTAGCAACTATATCTTATCTATACTATAGATACTATATCTTATCTATACTCTATATCTTATCTAACTTATCTATACAACTATCTTTATGATGAAGATAATGGTGATGGGATGAGAAAAAGAATGGTGAATATTATGATCGATTGTAGGCTGATACAGTATATTAATCAGCATCTGTACATCCAGTAATTTCTGACTGGGATCTGACTTGGACTAGCTTACCTAACTCACAAAAATCTGTACATTTCAAAGAGTACGATACATTTCCGTTTGATGCCTGTGTTTACATTTTAGGTCAGAGGTCAAATAGAAGCCAACTTCTTGTCAAGGTTGTCCAAACCTTGTGACCTTAAAGTTGTTGTAATATGCAAAACCTAACTTTGGCACTGTGGTTGCGCTAAACTCCCCTATGACAACAGTCCAGAACCAGCGACACCAAGCCATGCCTTTCTCCGTCAGTTCGAGGCCACAGCCAGATGTAGCGCCATCAGTGCTTTGCAGTATCGCTCATAGCGCTCCTGGGGCAATTATGTTTTAATCTACTTGTTTGAGAGCTAAAGAGCTCTACACTTTGTTATGAAGTTACAA
Source organism: Hypomesus transpacificus (assembly GCF_021917145.1). Taxonomy (NCBI): domain Eukaryota; kingdom Metazoa; phylum Chordata; class Actinopteri; order Osmeriformes; family Osmeridae; genus Hypomesus; species Hypomesus transpacificus. Next base: position 12,695,714 of record NC_061061.1, read on the forward strand.
ACGTGTAGAGAACCGGTTATATAGTATGCTTTTGATTTATTTTACACTTTTAAAATGTAATGCGTAAAAGCCGCTGTCAGCTAATTTACAGACACTTAATTTGCATTGGAAAGAAAGACTCCTTTGCGCAATCCTATTCTTTAGGGAAAACATCTCAATTGCAAGAGGTCCAACACTTGTTACGAATGCGACAAGGGTAATGTGTTTGTAAAGTTTAACGCGGTGCAATTTACACTTACCAATGGCTTTCTTTGAACACCACATTGGCTACGATCTGTGATCAGGATATTCCCCTTGTTATTCCTTTAGTTCAAATCAAAAACAAAACAGCAACAACAACAAAAAAGAAGGACACTATTTTCAAATATTAATTCGTAGCCCGGGAGCAACAATCCACTGTCTGGTTGCTCTTCCCTCACACTGCCGCACGTTCGCTCACGGGGACATTACAGTCATTACGACTGTCTGCCAACGTCCACGTCTCGCGTGCGCTTTTCCTGACAGCTCTGCAACCTCTCACTCTCTTCACCCAACAACATCTGAGTTCCAAAAACCACAGTACTGTACTTTTTGTGAATAGATTACTATTTAATGCACGCTAAATATATACATCATTTACCTAGATATTTTCTTATATCTAGTCTAAAGACAAGAAAGGGTTTTCAGTTTTTGAAGAAACACCAATGGGAATCTAATTAAGAGATTTAGTGTGGTTGTAGTTTAGTTTGCGTAAAAAATCTACACTTTAGGTGAGTGTCTGTGTACACGCCACGCATGTGTGTATGTTTGTGTGTGGAAGAGAGGGCGCGTGAGTGTGTGTGTACAGATACGTAATCTGTTTTAATCTGGTTCAAGTCGCTCAAACGGTGACCTATGATGTCATGGATCTGTCATTCTACGTAAAGGGATCGGAAGGACGCAGGTGTGACGGCGTTGGATAACCCCAAATATAGACATGGAGATTATTATATTTTTATTATTTTGTAAATGTATCCTTATTCTTCAACAGCTAATCTGTTTGTTGTTGAAATGATGATTTATTTAGTTGAATCATTTGTTTTTGTTACATGGGAATACTTTTGATGTTTTTCTCTATATATTTTATTTTAAGTTAGTATTTTCTAATGTTGGTTATTGTTTCCCTATCTTACATTTATAGGCTTAATTATCATTAACTTCAAACAACGGTTAATTCTATCACGTGCGGCATGAACGGCTAGTCAGCCTCGTCTCGTGGTAAATTATCTGTGACCTTTTCTTTTTGTCTGTTTACAAAGCAATAAATAATCAAATAATAATCAAGTTACGACTGGACGTGTAAACTGGAATTAACGATTACTGCGGGTCAAATATCTTCGGATGTATTTTTGTAGCTGCTCTAACTAGGCTCGTCTTTTAAGCTTGCACAAGCGTGAGGACAAAAAAATCTAATTATAATTGATCAATGGAAAAATGTTAACCGATGTGTGGAGAGTGCAACCGAGAGACATATGACTAGAAAGAGAAAGATATTGAGTCAATATATCCATACGACATGCAATAGTCTGTGTTGTAAATACAAAGATGTTACTGTCTGGAATGTTTTGAGGGTTGACATTCTCGAACTATTCTGACACTCCCTTCTGACAGATTAAGTGGGCATTGTGACAGTCACCTCACACAAGTTGTAGGCCTACCCTAACCGACATGCTATTTTGCTGAAAATACTGAGGAAAATTACGTGTCTAAGGTGCCATTTTATTTACTACTTTTGAAGTCTGATTCACTCTGCAAGCCTTTATTTGTCGTTGAGGAGAAAAGGGAAGCTGACGTTGGCTATATTCACCACCAGGTGGCAGTGGTGACCTGTATTAGGATCCATGGAGACTTCGCTGCGTTTTATATCGGTTGTCAGCCACATTCCCGAAAGGGAAACGTAGGCCTACTGACAACACCCCGGCACTGCTGGCAGCACAGCAGCACTTCATTGATTAAAAGTTCCAGGTTGGCTTGGCTGACGGCCACCCCCCTAGTTAACAAGGTTTTAATCAGAGAGCAGCAAACGACAAAGCCAGCACTGCCGTCCAAGAGCTGAAATGTTACACCTGGCTGGCTGATTACTAATGGGCAAATAAACTACCCAATGCAGAGTGTATACCTGTACGACGATTTCATTCAGACTTTTGCGTCAACGGTATTTCCATGACACCGTTTTTAAGGGGGCTTGAACTTAGTCTTTGACTTAATGGAGCTACAAACACCATGATTGAATATCCTGTTATGACATTGCTATAACAAGTATTTAATATGAAGGAGGATGAAATAAGGTCTACCGGTCGGTTCGCCTCGGAGTAGGAGAGCCGTTAGCGAGGTAGGCCCTGGCTGCGGTGATAGGATTCCGTGGAGGCTCGCGAAATCTCTTCTGATTTCTGCAGATGGTGCAGATTCAGTCGAACCGGTAACAGTTTCCAGATTTTTTAACACAGTCCAATTTCAGTGTCCAAGGATTCATAAGGAGACCGTGTTGTGGTTCAACGTCTGGGTTAGGAGGCGGATAATCGAAGACCAGAAAGTGTCGACCTTTTTCCTTTATTTCTGAGGAAAACAATACCACTCCTATACCTTGTATTGCTGTATTCTACTGCGGGCACGCATGAGGGAGAACTTCTAGGTCTATAATTAAAGTCACATTGTTCATTCATCTATATAGTAAGAAATAAACTCATGGTTATTATTCAGTGGGCCTAGGTAATGTGGGATTTCATGTGGGCAAAGGATGTAATGTTAAATAAGGGTATTCATTCAGACAATATATGGGCTTGGAGGGGGATCCTGTCGTTTTGTGTCAAACTTCCAACCTAAACAAGTGATGGCCAGGGCAATACCCCTGTTCTAAATCAGTACTATAAAAGGGAACTGAGACTGCATTATATTGGCGCATTAGAGAAAGTGACGCGGGTTGTTTGGACTGTAAACACAAGACTGTGCTCAAGAATCAATAACTCATAGCAAGCTGCTAATCAGCCGGACGCGAAAACTGTTTGTCACTCGCAGGAAAACGTCCGCCCCTTTAATCAAGGCTACGGGAAGAAGAGAGTACCGGTGGGCAATTTGTCCGTCAGTTGGTCAAGAAATTGAAGAAAATAATTAACATAATGAATGAAGAGAGCAAGGACGTGGAGGGGCAGGTTAGGGAGCTGTTAGTGATTATGTTGTGAGTTAATTTAATGCATGTCACCAATAAAGAGAAAAGACTGATGACTTGGTGTCATAGAAAACACGAGTAGGCACATCATGAATATGGCTTCAACAACCTCAAACCATGCAGTCAATCTTGAGCTCCTTTGGTCAGTGACTAAAACACAGCTTTCAAGAGACAGCGTATTCCCTGCCAATGATGAATGATCACATTGCAGTTTGGGAGAGATGAATATTTGAATATTTTGTCATACATCCGTTTTCTGTCACTAAATAAAGTGTCTGCATTCATATAGGCAACACAGACAGGGTCTATTGGATAAATAACAGTTCTTTATCTTGGGAAATAGACATGGAGTGCTTCTGTGGTCTCCAGTTCACGAAATATCAGACGACTGAAGGACACATGCATAACAAATCACATGAGCTTGTCCGCTATCACTCCCCTCCTTCTTCTCCTTTCCCTGTCTGAGTCTCTTCAACCCCAGTTCAAATTCGTAAACTGTAACATAGACTTCACCCCTGCCTCCCCTCTTTTTCCGTTTCCTTGTATGCCTGCCCAGGGCCGGCCCTGTGCCTGCCTGTCCGTTTGTCTGTCTCTCTCAGTGACCCAGGAGCGCCCTTCATCTCAAGTTCTCTCTCCTCTTTTAGTTGTCCCGTGTAATTCATCCATCTGTCTGTCTGTTTATGTGCCTGTGTACCCCTTCATCCTCCCCCTGCCCCCCCTGCCCCCCCTACCCCCCCCCCTCTCCCATCCTCCTATTTTGGCATGCCCGTGCCAGGTATTTGTTCAAATTCCTCACACCCTGCAGAGATAGGTATGTTCCCCCAGCCCTCTCTCCCTCCCTCCCCTCTTTACTGCCTGTCCCTGTCAGTCTGGAAGACCCAGGAGCACGTGACTGGGCAGGCCACAGCACCCTGAAGCAACACAGGCACAAGCTGACCACATCACTACTGATGAATCAGTAGGAACCAGGCCTTAAACATGGACCTGGCATCCCTTAAGTTGTGGGTTCCATTCCTGCATAGCAGATGTGGCCAGACCTAACTCACTGTTACTGTGATTGCTGAAACGACCCATCGGCATAGCAACTCTTTGTGGGTCTCCCACTAACATGGAAAAATGTTGTCCAAAGAGGTTTATTAAACTGACGCAATTGATCTTCAATAACTCATTCTGTACATCCCATCACCATGTAAACCAGAGAGAGAGAGAGGGAAGGTCAGTAGATGTGGTATTGACGTTGGGTCGAAGTTGTAGGGCCAACGTTAGTAATTGCAACGCTCCACGAAATGACAGCAAATAACGTCTCGCTGGCGTGTCAGCCCGTCTGTCCAACTATCGCTCCTTCCCGCTGGTCTGACTGGGTACGTGAGTCACTCCCACAGTCTTACTGGAAGCAGCCGCTATGCTCTGCCTACAGGAACTGGTGCAAGCGTGATAGATTCGGTCCCAATCAAGCGGATTGACTACATGATTACAGAAACATATGGGTGAAAATTCCACCAGAAAGCCCACATCCAACTGTATGGGTCTTTGTTTTACTGGAAGAGGTCTTGAACCAACTTCAGTAGATTGTTATTATTATCATTTAACATAAATGAATCTCAACCATAAAGTCATTTTCTTGAACAGTTTACATCTTACACTGCATTGTGATTTGTTTGTCTTCACCCCTCCAATGATTTTGAGTCATTTCAAAGAAATTATAATTTTATCCCGAACGAATTCCCCCCCGCTTGGTATCACAAACCACAACATCCAGCAGTGCAGTCCTATCATGATAAATGAGAGGTTTTCATCATAAGACCTTTGGGTAATATATCACACTCCCTGCTCTCCAACTTTGACTAGGTTATGGGGAGCAGGGACCATTTATGGTCAAATCTTTTTCGTTTTGAGTGAAACTTTTCCAGTAAATTTATATAGACCTGGACCAAGATCAACAAGTATTGAATTGATTACTGTATATCTTAATCCATCCAAGATCCAACATGGTACTTGCTTGTTCATACACTGATCATTCAAACTTTAACTTACGGCAAAGACCTCACGGAGCAGATCATTTTGAAAACGCACAATATCTGATCGGAAATATTTATCAAAGCAATGTATAGGAGGACAACTGCTGTGCCCTTCCAATGATAAATTCTGCTTTAAGTGTAAATATAGGCCTACTTTTGACATAAGACATCGAAATAGACACAATTAGATGTTTATTACAACATCTAATGTTTTAAGATTGAAGAAGGCAACTTCAAAGAATGACATTTATTAGAAACGAAAGAGGTTAACAAAGAAAACAAATCTAGTGAAATCAAAAAGATCTCAGCACACAATATCCAATTCCACAGACGAGCGAAGGAAACCCCCTCCCCTTTCTCTCTTCACCAGACAAGTATCCTCGACCCTCCTCTCCCGCTGTTCCGTAGACACATCAGAGACACGAGCGACCAGAAGAGAAGCACGGCGGGAGGAACAGAAGAGATCTGCTGAAGTTTGTGTATCATCCAACAGGCTTGTCGCACACGCTAACCTGCTGCTTCTGTGAAATGCGACTGAAAGAGCCGAGGAAATAAGACATTTTTCGTGGCCGAGCAATACTCAATATATTTAATGATTTTCAACTCGGAAAAATGTTTCGCCACGTGAACATTTCATGGATTATCATCTATTACTACACCTGGAATTAGCATTTTCTAAGGTAAAGAGACACCCTTTTAAATTAATTACATGAACCTGGCATGTTTCATGATAGGCTATGGAAGGGACCCATCTAAAAGGCTCATGAATATCACATTTTAACTAAACTAACCTGCTTGTCAAAATTGCCGTAATGTCTGTCAAAATTTAGGACGGCCTTTTTGGCTATTTATGTAATTAAATGAAACAATTAAATATAGTAGGCAATAAGCAACCATACACCATATAGGCTACATTAAAAGTTACATTTTGATTACAAATAGCAAAGACAAAATAGCTATTATTCTCAGTGGAAAATATGGTTTTATAATTTGTGGGCAAATATTTTAGGTTCAATGACAAAACACGAATTTTGATGTCCTACTTAACCTAACGCTTCGGAGAAACCAACAGAGGGGCCAACGAATTAAAAACAAAAATGCCATTGATATAACAACAGTAGTAATGGAATAACCGTGTGTAAGAGATATAGCCTAGCACATTTGTAATTTAAAGAGACACGTTTAACCCGACGGGGCGCGTGCCACAACGGGGGTTCTGCTGCCCGTCTACAGTTCAACAGTAGCTCTTAACCTTGGCACCGGGCGGGTCACCATGTGTCATGTATTCTAACGTTTCTTCTGCACGCCACAATTTTAACTCCTGTGTCCGCTTTGATGTCTCCGGCAGATTAAATTACTACAACCCGTCATCATGACAACTAAACTTCAAGATGGGACGAATCTAAGATAAAAGGCTCTAGCTGTGAAAAGTCTCACTCGTGTTGAATGGGTTTGCCTATAGGCCTATTGATTCTCGTTGAGAATTCCTAAAAAAGATTCCTAGAAATGAAGGTCTGCCTCTTTTTTCACTTTTTCAAAGGCTGTGAACTGCATCAGCAAGAGCAGTCTGTGGAATTTCATAAACCAGTGAGGAATATGTTCTGTTGCTTTAGAAATGTGGTGACAGCGTGATGCTCGAGTCTTCACATTCTCGTGACCCGGTGCGCACGAGTGTGCGAGTACATAAATCTAGACAGCCCAAATAAGAGTCAACGTTCATGTCACCTAAACTTAAGGCACAAAACCGTGTTTGTAGACTATAGTTCGTTCAAACTTTTTTGCCGCCATGAAATTGCTGCCCTACCGCGAGACCTTAACACGAGGAAACCTTCTCTGTTTTGAGACCTTTGTCAGGTTCAGCCGTTCCGAAAATCCAATTATGACTGATGTCACTGTAGGCAGCAGATGAATAACTGCGTTGATGACTATTTAACATTATTAAAGCTTAGGCCTACTCCCTTTAACAATGAACAGTTTCAGAGATAAGTCTGCAGCTCCAGTCATTAGACCTATATATTCTCTGCACCTCTGCTAATCAACTGAGCTGAATGCAGGCTTTAAGAATTATGGACATGAATATTCACGATTTGACCCTTCCCTTTCTCCCCACCATATTTCTTCCTTTCTTCCTCTCTCTCCAAACTCCCTACCATATTTAGCCTGCCTAATCAATTCAGACAAATACTTTGTCTTTTGGACATTCACGCAAGTCCCCACAGCTTGAGAAACACCTCCGACCTGACATAATAACATGGAAACGACGGCCTCTCCACCTCCAAGTCCCTCTCCATACACCTTCGCCTTCCTCCTCAACGCCTCAGTCCCCTCCTCTTCCCCGTCCATCTCTCCGTCTCCCAGCCTGGCCTCCACCGCTCTGTTCTGCTCCCTCCTGTCCCTGCTCTCCCTCCTGGGCATCGCAGGAAACCTGTACACCCTGGGTCTCCTCCTCCGACGCAGGACTGGAAGGAGGAGACGCACAGCGGCAGTTCCAGCCTGCTGTCTGGCAGTCAGACTCCCGTTACCCTCCTGTCTGTTCAGCTCCTCCTCCCCTTCCCTATCTCCTTCCTCCTCTCCCACCTCCTCGTCCTCCTCCTCCTCGTCCCTCCACCTGCAGGTGCTGAGCCTAGCCTTGGCTGACCTCCTCTACCTCTTCACGACTCCCTTCATCGTGTACGACAGCCTGGCGTCCGACTGGGCGTTCGGGGAGCCCGGCTGTCGCCTCCTCCTGAGCCTGGACCTGCTCACCATGCACGCCTCCATCTTCACCCTCACCGCCATGAGCCTGGACCGCTACCGGGCCGTGGCCCATCCCCTGCACACCTCCTCGTCCAACTCGTCAGGCCTGCTGCGTGTGGGCCTGGCCTGGGGCCTGGCAGTGGCCCTCAGCCTGCCCATGATGATCACCCTGCACCTGGAGGACGGAGAGAACCAGGAGGGCCAGCTGTGCGTGCCGGCTTGGGACGAGCAGAGCTCCAAAGCTTATCTCACCGTGCTGTTTTGTACCAGTATCCTGGGCCCCGGGCTGGCCATCGGGGCTCTGTATGCGACTCTGGGCCGGCTCTACTGGGTGTCCCAGACCAAGCCTGCCTGGGCTAGCGGGAGTACGGCCCACCCTCCCCGAGCGCCCAGGCCCAAGGTCCTGCTGCTTATCCTGGGGATCGTTCTGGCCTTCTGGGCCTGTTTCCTCCCCTTCTGGATCTGGCAGCTGCTCCCTCTCTACCAGCCGGACATCTTGCGGACGATCCCGGTGGGAACCCAGGTGACGGTGAACCGCATCCTGACGGGGCTGACCTACGGGAATTCGTGCGTCAACCCGTTCTTCTACACGCTGCTCACCGGTAAACGCAGACGGAACCGACAGACGCAGAACTCAGCCAATCAACTCTGCCGCAAGCAGAACTCAGCCAATCAGATCTGCCGCAAGAGTAGCCCGCTACAGTAGAGAGCGTGTTTGTGTGCACGCGTGTAACAGCTACTTCAGTTTGAGTGTGCATGTGTGTGTTGGATCGTCTTTTTCACAAAGGCAGTGTGTGTGTGTGTGTGCTGGAACACAAAGGACAGTTTGCTAGTTGTTGAGTTGTTCCTTGGCCAGGGCACAGTTTGGAATTGGTTGACACTGACCAGCCCAGTGATAGCACTTTATACTCATGTTTGTGATGGGACCATATTTCCTGTTAAGAAATTGGAAATGGATTTGCTTTATTGGACTTCTGAGTGGAAGGACATCCTCTCCAAAATAATTTGTGTGCCTCGTGTTAATAACAGACCAGCAACAGTTATCCTAATAGGACTATCAAGCCACTGGTAATGAAGTACTGACCAACATTAGTTTGGGTCTTACTTTTCATCAATTCAAAATAACATTTAAGTTACCTCACTGAATGTACAGAGTTTGAAATGAAATTCGTATCAGACTTTGGACACTGGGTAAATGAGGAGAATCTTGACTAGTTTAACAACAGGGGAGCCAAGTTTGTATGTTATTTTAGAATTTAGGGGCTTAAGCATATACAAGCATTCAGCTTTCTCTATTACAGTTTGGAATATCATCAAAGAAAATGTTTGCTTTTAAACAGAAACTGGTCATCTCTGGTTGGAACATGTTTATGATATTTTGCAGAAAGCTGTTTGTTGACACAATAAATAATGAAGGGGTCGAGTAGTCCTCACATTGGCCCCCCAAAGCTTTAAACAACAGACGTTTTTATTATCACTACCTGCATGTTGAGTTCTGGGATTGATTTAGTTATGAACTATGCAGTGTTCTGCATGGCCTCAATGACAAAGCTGTTTATACCTCGTTTGATGTGTATAATATTACATAATATAAATATATATATATACACATAACCTTGAATAAAGACGTTTTTTTTCTACTTGAGTGTGTGAAGAGCTCTTTCCTCCCATGTGGGAGGAGGTTCCTTCAGATCTCTGAGGAGAACACAGTGGAACTGAACATGGTGATTACAAACACAGGTGTTTGAGAGAGAGAGCGAGAGAGAGAGAGAGAGAGACAGAGAGAGACAGACAGACAGAGAGGCGGCCATGGAGGAAAGAGAGAGAGAGAGAGGGAGCCGGCCATGGAGGATCGGAGAGAGCGATACCAGAGGAAGAGAAGAAGAAAAAACCTGATGCAGATAAAAGGAGAGAGGACTAGAAAGAACAGAACAGAGCAACCTTTTCAAAGAAAGTGCAGAGTGAAAAATCCAACAGTTTGCGTTGCATACTTATATTAGTGTGTCTGTGTCAGCATGTCTGTGCTTCAGCACAGGTATTCCCCAGCCGTCTGTCTGTGTCTCAGTCTGTGTCTCGGTCTGGCTCAAAGGCTGTACTGTACTGTATCAAGGACCCTGCTGGTCTCTGACGCAGAGGAGCAAATATTGTTGTTTGACAGAGAGGAGCGAAGTTGACTTGTGGGGACGGCGGGGAGAGGGTGGCCGTTTGGTTTCGAGGGGGGCTAAGGGGGGAGGGGGGTTTCGGTCAGAAATGAGGCAGAGGTGGAAGGTGCATAAAGGAAAACAATGAAAATCAGGGCGATAGGATTTAGAATAATGGAGAACCTGCAGAGAAAGCTGTGCTGTGTGGGACTTTCCTGGGGGCACCCTGGTGGGTAGAGTCGTACCATATGGGCTGAGGCCTTACTGAAGGGTCCCAGGTTCAAATCTGGCCTGGGCCATTTCCTGAAGGTCATCCTTTCCTGCGTAACTATCCTGATCTAATACAGCAGTGAACTGCCCTAACAACAAAATACTTAAGAGTATTTCTGTGCCAGATTGCTGCTGGCTGTGTCTGCCGTCACATTTGTCAGCATTGAGGAGACAAACATTTGTTCCTCCAATCCACATCTCCTCTTACATAAAGTCAAGTTATTGTATGAGTCAATGTCAAAGGGTAAAAGGCCCAGGTGAGATATTCCATTTCTGATTAACATTTCTCTCTGTCTAGTAAGATCACATAACGGGGGTTATAAACATGATCATGTTTATAGCTGCAGAGTATTATCACGGACTGCACGCACCAATATCCAAGGGACATTAAAGGTTCTGTAAATCATGGCGTTACCTCAAGAGAATGTCCACCACAAAAATACAAATAAATCACAAAATCTCATAGTGGTGGTAAGAGGTGGACACCCAGGAGAGGAACACCAACTGGGCCATCGGACGGACAATAGGCTATTTCTGTCCTGGGCGTAGGTAGACTTCTCCTACTGCAGACAAGAGGCCCGTGTACCAGAGGCAGGCAAGCCCTTTCTACCCACCCAGCCTCTGAACCTGCAGCCTTTACACCACGGCTCCATGTGTTTCCATTTACCTGGGCTACCTCGGAGCGTAACGTTCCCAGTAGTTACTACCCGGCGCTCTGGGCGGCCACACAGCAGGGGGTGCCTCTGCTGTTTGGGTTGATGCAACGGCCATTCTCCCCTCAGACACGTCCACACACACACTCAGTCAGTCAACTGTGCGTTCTGCGGCAGCGAGCAGGGAACATTTGCAGACAAGGGCCAGGCATCGAGCTAGCTGAGATAGAACAAACATCTGTGTGCCGCAGAAAGTGACGGTTGTCTTGGTGGTTTGGTGTGTTTTGGAGCCGTAGCCCATACCAAAATGACAGAAGACGGAGGGCTGAACTTATGTAAAGATGCAGCTCATCCAAAAAAGACATTTTGCAGCAGTGGGAATATTAAAAGCGGTGGCAGTTAAGTTTCGTGTGTTGGCCGCTTCCACGCCGGACAGGGCTGGGGGCGAGGACGTGTCAGTATATTCTAATACTCCATACATCAAATGATTAAGTTCTCCCTCAGGTCTGCTGGGGTGACTGAGTGTTTGATAAACTTCAAACACGTTGTGTTTGTCCAACCCAACCAAACCGGTGGAAAATATTGTCTCAGTCGACAGGCTGGCCAATCCATAAACTGTGCGTTTGTGTTGGTAGTTAACAGCGCCGGCAGAGTTGCTCCAACCATAACGTCTGTCCTCCTGCTCTACAGAAACCTTTCGCCCTGAGATGGACGCTGTCTTCCTCGTCTCCTCTCGTCCACAGGGAGGGCGAGAAGACAAATATTTTCTTTCGGTAGCGTCGCTCTCTGTTACCTGAGCGTTTCATAAATCCAGCACAAGACCGTTTCCTGGAACCTCTGAGTGTCTTTCCATCCAACTGCCCCCCCCCCCCCCCCTCCCTTCACCCTCTAGAACCTCCTCTCGACCAGTGTTTGTGGCTGAAGCAGGTGCCCCTCCCCTGGGCAGGCTCCTCAGGAAAGGCCCCTGCTGTGCAGACGAGACTAGGCCGCAGCCCGGGCCAAGTTCAAGCTGTGAGGTGTATGAGAGGCTCCCTTTCTCTCCAGACATCCACAAAAAAAAAAGATTCCTCTTGTACTCCTCCTCTTTCACTCCAAAATTCAATCTTCCCATCTGTTTTCCCTCTCTCAATCACTCTCTCTTCCTCTCATCTTCTCGTTTTTGCTTTGCCCTCTGTCCTTTCTCTCCCCATTTGACATCGTATTGGTTTGATCAAAAAAGACAAAGCCGTTCTGGTCACAAAAGATCTTTACTAACTCCAAGACATTACTAACCCAAACCCTATACTAACATTACTAACCCTAACCCTAGCGTTACTAACCCTAACCCAAGATGAGAGTATCATCACACAAGTCCAGGAGAGACTCTGTGGCGCCGTTAACATGAAGGCCAAAACATCTCACACATCGTTACTTATATCACTGTTTAATACCGCGACCACAGAATCAAAGGCTCTTTCTGAGGTCAACACAACCCACAAACATGGAGAACACGGTGCAAAGAAAACATGCTCAAAATCCCCCACTCCTAATCGCTGGATTGACAGCAAACATTCAAATCTGGCAACAGACAGTGTGTCTTTGTTCACCTCATGGCACCCCCGACATGAGGCTCCGTCCTCCCCGCCACATCCCCTATCTTCACACCTCCGTGTCAGCCGCCAGGATCAGGCAAGTCCTAGGCTTTTGAGCCTTGAAGGCCGGAGGTTACATAAACCTACATACGCACTGCAGTTCACACATGGGCTCTTACTAGAGAAGACAGTAAATATGCCATGTCTGCATTGCCCTCTCCCCCTCCCTCCCTCCCTCTCCCCCCCCCCTCCCTCTCACCCCCCTCCCTCCCTCCCTCCCTCCCTCCCTCCCTCCCTCCCTCCCTCCCTCCCTCCCTCCCTCCCTCCCTCCCTCTCTCCCTCCCTCCCTCCCTCCCTCCCTCCCTCCCTCCCTCCCTCCCCCCCCCTCTCTCCCTCCCTCCCTCCCCCCCTCTCACCCTCCCTCCCCCTCCCTCCCCCCCTCCCCCTCCCTCTCTCCCTCCCTCCCTCCCCCCCCCTCACCCTCCCTCCCTCCCTCCTTCCCCCCTCCCCCCCTCTCACCCTCCCTCCCTCCCTCCCCCCTCCCTCCTTCTTTCCACGCTTCCATGCGTCGCACCTTCTCAGCACACTGACCGTAAACAAGCATCCCCGTCAAGTTAGGTGTCAAGGCTCCCCTGACCCTTGTGACAACTTAGGTCATGTGATCTACAGAGGAGCTCGTCTAAAAGAAGGTAACCACAAATTCTTCTAGACCTCAAATGAACATGAACCCATCTGCATCAATTCCGTACCAACACACAACTTTATAAATCATTTCATGACTGGAAGAGCTTGAAAGTCCCTTCTAGCTGAGTGATCAATTTATTTCAAAGTCAACTTGATGCTAAGAATAGCAATGTAGTGCCGCCTGGTGGTTTAAAACAAAATCCCTTTGCCCAAAGGTGTATAAGATGAAGCCCACAGCAGGAAGCAGATGGACTGAGCCTCACATGCTAGCACCGCCTCGCCCCCTATCCTGGCTGCTGTGTTGCTCTGGGCTCTCCGCCCTGCCTCTCTTCCTCGTGTCTCCAGCGACGGAGCCTCCACACTGTGAGATCCAACAAGCACAACAGAGAGTTCAGAGAGGTCAGCGATCGAGGCTGCTCACTCCTGCTCGAGGCTGCAACTTACGTCTGGCTCCATAACGCCTGAATAGAAACGTCAGCGGGGCCACAGAGATGATGAGCAAGCTCCCGAAGCAGATGATGAGATAAAGCGTAAGTTCTGTGGAGCAAGAGGTCAGAGACTCGTCTGACAACACGCTCCAGGACACAACACGGCAAACAACTCTCAGCCCACCAGGCAGAGCACAGCTAAAAGCAAACCTGAGGGAACATTTCTCTTTAGGACTAGGTGTTTCCCTCTCTACGTACATCAACTAACGAGATACCGGCAGTGGTGACTGACTGTTTACTCACTGTCCAGGCTGATCTGTATGTCTGGGCTCCTCTGTCTGACCTTGCCTACTCTGGCAACACAGCTGTAGCTGCCTACATGGCCGGTTTGGATCCTGTCGATGGAGTACATCGTCATGTCGGACTCCTGGCCAACAGGCCGACCATTCTGCAGGAAGGAGAACATGACAACCATCGGCAGCCAGTCGTCGTGCCCATGGTACGGGTCGTTAACTACGGCCTTGCAGGTGAGGTTTAGTGCCCCACCCTCTTTGACCACGCGGGACGGAGACGCCACGAGAGTCACGGAGGTGAAGAGTTCTGGGGAGCAGACCCATCAAAGGAATGAAAGAGTTATTCCTCCTGAGCACAAAAGCACAACGTATTCCTGGTTGCTGTCCATCGTGATGTCATGCCCTCACCGATGACACTCACGTCGACTGGCTCACTGTACTCAGTGTAGTTGACAGGCTTTCCCCTGCCTGCCCGGCACCAGTACTGGCCTGTGTGTGTGAGTGCGGTCCTCCATAGGGTGTACACCGCACTGCTTTCCCCTCCAGCACAGTCCTGTACCTGCGCCACGCACACACACACATCCACACAGGTACCTGTAACCTTCATATTCATGCAAATGCGATTCTTTATATGCCTTATGGTAATTAACCTGTGTTTAATTCAAAAGAGGATTTATTTTGTGGTCAAAATCATTGGTCTGAAATCCATATCATTCTTAAGGAATGTCAATCATGCATGTTACTTTTATAAACCAGAAGTGCCAAGTCTACAGCAGACACCTCCCTGTTCCTGTAGGACTGACCTGGACAGGTGTCCCTGTCCCTCAGGCAGACACCTCCCTGTCCCTCAGGCAGACACCTCCCTGTCCCTCAGGCAGACACCTCCCTGTCCCTCAGGCAGACACCTCCCTGTCCCTCAGGCAGACACCTCCCTGTCCCTCAGGCAGACACCTCCCTGTCCCTCAGGCAGACACCTCCCTGTCCCTCAGGCAGACACCTCCCTGTCCCTTTAGGACTGACCTGGACAGGTGTTGTCTCCTGCCTGTCTTTGTACCAGAACAAAGTCCAGCCCGGGTGGCCAGGTAACTGACACGTCAGGGTGACCGTGTCCCGAGCGTACACCTGGCCGTCAGACGGCTCCACCGTCAGGGTAGGCCTCACGTCACTCTCTGTCAACACCAACACAAGACAAATCTCAACTACTGAACTAAGAACAGCAAATGATATCAACGACTTACTGCGACTGTGAGTGCTTTCCAACACGCCTAACTGTCAGACATGATAGGACCAATTTCTCATTCGGAGTGAGGATTTATTTTTTAATTATCGGGGTTGTGGCGTAGTCTGGGTTTTCTAGTCAGTTGGAGATCACCAGTACCTCAGGCACCGTGAATGTGAGAGTCCAAGGAGGCAGGTATGGGAGGCAATTCTAGTCTGCTAAGGTGCACCCCCCACCCTCCCCCAGCGTTCTCACCTTCCACAGTAACCAGCACCTCTCCGCTATACCTCCATGCACCTGTGTGGCCAGTAACTGTACACCTGTACCTGTCTGAGTGGCTCTTAGTAACCCTGTTCATTAGGAGGACCTGGAAGCCTATGGCCACAGATTCTGTTTCTCTATTAGGCCTTTTTCACTGCATATTCTTAGCCCAGGGCTATTCATGATAAGGCCCCAGGACCAGAGGACCACTGCTGGGTTTGGCCTGGGACTGATGGTGGGAAAACATGCAGTTATCACTGGTTGTAGCTAGTTGGCATGGATAGCTATTAAATACTCTCTGAAGTCATTAAGTCTCATGAGTTTCTCTCACCTGAACTTGGCCATGAGAGAACTTGTGAGACCAACAGACCTACAGCTAGGAGATGAACAAACAATTACCAGTACAGCATTTTATGGCACAGTATGCACATTTTAGTTCATTTAAGCCAAGCCTAGCCAAATATCAAATCGCACTTAATTACATAATTTGAATTAAAATCAAGCTACATTGCGGCCTTTACTTACAAAGCACAGTCATCAATGGCATGTCCATGTTTTTCATCAGGGGTCTAATGGCCTATAACAATCACAGTCATTATAACCCAAGCAGAGCTGACCAGGCTACGCCATAGATTTATGTCTGCGTCTATGTATGTCTATGGGCTACGCTGCCCATTTGCGCAGCGGTTTGCGCGTGATTGCCATGATGCTGGAGCAGTATCACATTCAAACAATGCGACATTTACTTCACCACACACGCTGCACGTGCATAGACATTGTGATGATAAAAATGACAAATGAGAGATCTTACCTGTTGATTCAGCCACAATGCAGAACGAGACACAGACACCAGAATTCACGTGGTCCTTTCTAGAGGCATTTAAAGTTTGAACCGACATCGTGGACGCTATGTATCACCTCTGAGAATTCCCCTGGGTGGCAGGGAGGCGAAAGATGCAGGTTCCGCGCCCAGGTGGCAGGCTTCACGTGAGGTCTCAGACGGTTGCTACAACTTTGTAATTAATTGGTGCGTGTTGCAGATGCTCTCGCAGAGGCATTAACATTGGTGTTGAGCACCCCTCAGCGCCAATTTACGGTACTACAGGTCATAGTACTCCTTGGCTGCCGGTATAACGAGATAACCATCAATTTTTACATCAATATCATAGGCTACAGAGATTGGTGGATGCAAATTCAAAATGACTCACGCAAATACAACTCACTTTGACAAACGTGCTAACGGGCTAGGGATACCAACTAGTAGTTTCAGGGCAAATATAACTTTTCAAAAAGTGAAATTTTCTTCCACATGCATTTTCAAACTTGTTGAAATATCCTCCATAGATTTGATCATCATTAAATGGAAATAAATATGCACTGACTATGGACTTGAGAGATAACCTTTTGATGAATGCACTAATCAATACAAAGGATGCAAAAGTATTCACAACACGGTCCCCTTTTCCTGCCACAAACCCGGAAACGGAAATAACACAATGTCAAGCAAAATATTCCACAACACCAGTCTGATCGAGCTTTTTTTCGGTTGACGGGTGGAGTTTCCAGAGCATTTACTTCCAATATAACCTACTAACTAACTATAAATAGGATATTGATGTCATTTGGTGGCACACAAAACGGCGGGTGAGTGATAAAATGCTGTCTTACGAATGCAACTGATAAAGATAAGGTGGTGTGTAACACTAGCTTGCAGCTGCAGCAGCGCATATAACGCTAGCTAATGGCGGAGTGTTGTTGTAATAACATTGGTTAACGCTAGCTACCCATTTACTGCAACACTACTAATGTAGGCTATCTAGTCAAATCTATTTGTTCAAGTGATGTCAATGCTAAGTGTAACCTTATTTCTGATATCGCTTACCTACCACACCTCCCGTAACAAGCTAGACTAGCTATTAAGTTGATAAAATAGTTCGATAGTAGCTAGCTACTACTAGTAGCTAACTTAGGCTAGCTACTCGATTCAAGTCTAACGTTACCAGCCATCATTTATATGCAACCTAGATGTGGTTTTAGCTCAGTGTAACGACAACGAGTGATAAAGTCCCCTATGT
Organism: Hypomesus transpacificus; assembly: GCF_021917145.1. Classification (NCBI taxonomy): domain Eukaryota; kingdom Metazoa; phylum Chordata; class Actinopteri; order Osmeriformes; family Osmeridae; genus Hypomesus; species Hypomesus transpacificus. The sequence goes on from NC_061061.1 coordinate 12,713,247, forward strand.
TTTCTCTTTTCCAAGTCGCCGTAGTAAATGGGACCAGCCCGGGCCGGGTTCAGGGGGGATGGGAGAAGCGGAGGCAGCACCTACCGGGGCTCTGGATGCTGCCGCTGCGGTGGCTGCAAAGATCAACGCCATGCTGGTGGCCAAGGGGAAACTGAAGCCTTCTCAGATCGGAAGCTCTGGTCCTCCTGACAAGGTAAGACCTCGAGTCACAACATCGATGGTCTTAACATCGTAGCTCTTACCTCCTATGCATAAACAACACCTATGATTGGTAGAATTGTCTTGTCCTGTGATGGGTGCTGTGAGGCTGTTAAACAAAAGCCATATCTTTCCTCCGACAATTGCCTCTTCTAATCCTATGCTGTAACCCATCCACTTCTCTCCCATCAATCTCCATCTCTCTCCATCTCTCCCTCCCTCTCTCCATCTCTCTCCATCTCTCCCTCCCTCTCTCCATCTCTCTCCATCTCTCCCTCCCTCTCTCCATCTCTCTCCATCTCTCCCTCCCTCTCTCCATCTCTCTCCATCTCTCCCTCCCTCTCTCCATCTCTCTCTCTCTCCACCCTTCAGGTTGTAGGGATGGGGAAGCCTCAGATGGCCATGAAAGCAAAGGATGATTTGGTGGTGGCCGAGGTGGAGATCAACGATGTGCCTCTCACCTGCAGAAACCTGCTGACCCGAGGGCAGACACAGGATGAGGTCTGTCCTCCAAATATCATTCATCTAATTTAAATAACTTAAGACGAGATAACATTGCTGTTATACATTGCTGTTATATATTGCTGTTATATATTGCTTCTTTTTCTTTTTTTTAAACCGTTCTTCATTCAGCGATGTAAAGACAAAAACTGTATTTTCTAATTCTAAAGTGTGTGTAACTCTGTATTTGTACGTTCTGTGACCGCTGACGTGTGCAGATCAGCAGAGTGAGCGGTGCTGCTGTCTCCACCAGGGGGCGCTACATGGCTTCTGAAGAGAAGGGCAAAGCATTACCAGGGTGAGTATCTCCTCAGTCAGACAATCACCATTGATCACAGGGACAACTCGCCCTCCACTGGCCTTTCAGAAGCATCAAGCTATTACAGATCACCCAGAAATACAGCAGATATTGGTTGGTAGATGACAGCCTGTGTAGTGTAGGTATCGTGTGTGTGTGCAGGTGTATGAGTGACAGCCTGTGTATGTGTGCGGTGTGTTACTTTGATCTAAACAGCGGATACTGTAGTGTATGTATCCAAGACATATGTCCTTCAGGACAGTAAAGCCTGTCTGATCTGTGACGGTGTTGTGACGGTGGTGTCCTCTCTGCTTCTCCACAGGGACCGGCCTCTCTACCTGCATGTCCAGGGCCAGACCAGGGAGCTGGTGGACAGTCAGTAGCTCCTCTCCTTTGTCCTCTAGCTATTGTTGTTCCACGTTCTTAGTGTGGGATCATGTGACACTGTTGTGGGTGTGTGTGTTCACGCAGTAGAAGAACACTAGTGTCCTCTGAGATGCAGCTTGTTGTGCGGCGGCGAACATGTAGACAAACATTCAAACGCATCAAAGTAACAACAACAATATCATCAAATGCAGACATCATAGATATCAATAAAAAAAAAAACAATAATAGTATTAGAATGTACGTGGTGTTTATAGACCTCTGTAACCAGGGTGACGTGTGGTGTTCTCCCCTTCCCAGGAGCGGTGAACAGGATCAAGGAGATCATCACCAACGGTGTGGTGAAGGCTGCCACGGCAACCTCCACCGCCCTGTCCTCCTCCTACAGCCCCGCCACCGTCATCTACCACCACCAGAACCCCCCGCCCCCATCACTGCCCCCCATGAGCCACCACAAGCCTCACTTCCAGTCTGGGGTGAGAGCATCAGCACGGCTAACCCTGAGGAAATCCTCCACTCTGCCAGCAACGCCTCTGGGATACATTTGATTTGACTTTTTAAGAACGTTTTGGGTCTGTTTCTTTCTCCACCCCTCCCTGCAGATGCACTATGTGCAGGACAAGCTGTTTGTGGGTCTGGAGCACGCCATCCAGGGCTTCACGGTGAAGGACAGGGTGGAGGGCCCCTGCTGTTCTTACCTGCAGCACATCCAGATGGAGACTGGAGCCAAAGTGTTCTTGCGGGGCCGGGGCTCTGGCTGCCTGGAGCCTGCCTCTGGAAGAGAGGCCTTCGAACCCATGTACATCTATATCAGGTGAGCACTTGGCTTTTGAAAAAGTGCAGGGATTTGAACTCATGGGGAGACTAGATGCTTAAGACTGTGTCGGGTCAGTTTTAGAAAAAAATATGTGGTTGGAGGCTATACCAGGATATGTGGATATGATGTATACCTCAATCCTGTCTGTCTCTCCTCCTGCCTCCAACCAGTCATCCCAAACCGGAGGGTCTTGCAGCAGCCAAGATCTTGTGTGAAAACCTCCTGCAGACAGTAAGTATCTGTCATCATGCATTTTCAAAGGGTTTCTCACTAGAACCTGCCTCAAAGATAAAACAATAAACAACCTAATTCCTCCACTCTCTTTCCCTCTTCCTCTGTCTGTCTGTCCGCCCCCCCCCCCCCTCTCCAGGTCCATGCAGAATACTCCCGCTTCCTAAACCAGATGAGTTCCATGATGCCTACTCAAGGTACAGCGCCAACGCTGTGTCTCCTACCTGCCCTCCATATTCTCCTAATTCAGAGTGCACCTAGGGTGGTGGGCACAGTACAAGTGAAGGATTCTCTCTGATGCTGGATGTACCCTGACATGTGCTTCCTTCCTTCCTCTCCCCCCCCCCCCCCCCAGGCTTCATCCAGCCGCCGGTGGTGAACGGGATGCCCCCCCAGCCCCAGTACTACCCCCCTGCTGGGTTCCAACCAGGCTACCCTATGCCTGTGCCTCCCCCACAACCCCAGCCCCAACCTGTCCCGCCCCCCTACACTGTCCCCCCTCCCATACCCCCTGGTGCCCCCACTGGTGTCCCTCCTCTAGGTTCTCAGTACTCCCTCCCCCCCACCCCGGTCTCCATGCCTCAGGTAAGGCTGGAATACTGCAGTCCCTGAAGGGAGGAACTTGTGTGTGTGTGTGTTTCTATGTTCCATGACGCGCTCCTCTCTCTCTCTCTCTCCCTCTCTCTCTCTCTCTGTCTCTCTCTCTCTCTCTCTGTCTCTCTCTCTGTCTCTCTCTCTCTGTCTGTCTCTGTCTCTCTCTGTCTCTCTCTCTCTCTTCAGGCTCTTCCTCCAGCTCCCTTCCCCCCAGCTGCTGCTACTCTGCCTAAAGCCCCGCCTCCAGTCCTCTCAGCCAATCAACCGCAGAAGAGACGATTCACAGAAGAGATCCCAGACGAGGCAGACAGCGGCCTGCTGGGATACCAGGTGACCACCTCTCTCTCTTTTACCCCCCCCCCCCCCCCCCCCTTTCCATATATTGAATATTTTCGTAGGTAATATTTATACTACTTGTTTGTTGGAACTACCTAATCCCATTTCCCCACCAGTTTGCATACCTAACTTGATGGTTTTGCATGTATTAGACATGTCTAAAACAAAAGTATGAGCCTCGTATCTCGCTTGTCAAAGTACAATGTGGGGAAAACAGAAAAGTAGGTGTTTCCACATCTTCACAAACACGGCATGTCTTTCTGTGGCATCGTATGGCAGACCACATTGTTTCTACAGTTACAAAGTCTCCTTACACATCTATTTATAGCAGGTGAGGCCTGACATAGGAAAGGTTGTGTGCTAATATGCCTGTGTGTTTTTCTGCTCATAGCATGGACCCATTCATATGACTAATTTAGGTGCAGGCTTCACCGTGGCCACCCCAGAGGCCTCAGGACCCCCGCCCCAGAGTTCCTCCAGCCCGCCGAGGGAGAGGGACAGGTACGGGCCGACTCCTGACGGGGGAACGGAGGTCACTTCCTCCGCCCCTCTGTGAGAGCTGTGTCTGGTGACGTCTGATCTGACCTCTGTCTGTCGCTCCACAGTAGGCAGCTAATGCCCCCACCCATGCCCATGAACGGAGGAGTGCGACCCGCGGCGGAGGAGAGGAGGCTGCAGCACGGCCCCCTGGGTAAGGGCTTCACCCCCGGGACACCTCTGACCCCAGCCCAGGTCCACTCACCCCCCCCGCCCAATCCTCTCTGGCATGGGACGATGTCTTTGTCCAATGACCAACCCTCCAGCCCCCCTCACCCTCCAGCCCCTCACCCTCCAGCCCCTCACCCTCCAGCCCCCTTCACCCTCCAGCCCCCCTCACCCTCCAGCCCTCTCTCACCCTCACCCTCCAGCCCCCCTCACCCTCCAGCCCCCCTCACCCTCCAGCCCCTCTAGCCCCCCTCACCCTCCAGCCCCTCACCCTCCAGCCCCCCTCACCCTCCAGCCCCCCTCACCCTCCAGCCCCCCTCACCCTCCAGCCCCTCACCCTCCAGCCCCCCTCACCCTCCAGCCCCCCTCACCCTCCAGCCCCTTACCCTCCAGCCCCTCACCCTCCAGCCCCTCACCCTCCAGCCCCCACCTCCCCTCTGTCTACCTACCCCCCGGTCAGGCAGCACACTGCCCTCTCCTGCCCTCTCCTGCCCTCTGTCCCCCCTGCCCCCGTGTAGGATGTGAGATAGAGGGGGAGCTGGCCCATGGATCCACAGTCTGATCATGAGCAGGGCTCAGCAGAGGCTGTCTGGTCCGTAGCCACAGCTTCTAAATGTCTTCCACATCAAACGTCACAGTCTTCTCATCCCATGTAAAAAAAACTAAACAAAAAAAACGCATTTGCATGCAGAATGGCATGTTATCTTCACATGATGCGACCGTGAACACCAGTACAGCTGCAGGAGGAATGGATCTCTCGCTTGCGATAACTGACAGTTAGGTTTTCCAACGCTCTGAACAGACTGCCCTCTTAACCGTGGGCACAACTGCAGATCTCACAGAGTTGTAAAGGTGTGAGCGTTAGAGCTTAAAGGCAAGACATTTCCTTTCTCAGTTCAGATGTGTCAAGGCTCAGGGTTGTTTTGGGGGTCGGACTGCCCCCCGCCCCCCCCCCCCCCCTTCCCTCTCTGATGACGTCATCAGACTGGAGTGTCTGTTTGGCCAAGCTGCCTCTCACTAACAAGACTCTCTCTTTCTTGTGTTTTCTCTCCTTCTCTGTGTTTTTCTTCTCTTTCATGTGTCTCTTGGGGGATACTGGATGCTGATTGGTGGGTGGGGCACGGCTGTTCTCTGGACCCGGCTCCTGATTGGATGGTCCATCCGCCACCTCTCCCCACCGACCAATGGCTGCCGCTGACCCATGCCCCTCCTTCACTCCTTTAATTAACTCACTGCTGCTGCCAAAACAATGCTGTCCATTAACTGTTTATCTCTCCCTGGAAACGTGTTATTGACTATTGATTATTGACGGTCATTCTTTGAAACGTGTGCTGGTTGCTGTGCTCTCTCCTGTCTGTCTGTCTGTCTGTCTGTGGTTGTCTTTTTTCCTTGTCTCTCCCGAATCTCCCCCTCCCCCTCTCTCTGTCCCCCTCCCCCCCCCCCCTCTCTCTGCTCCTCCCCCTCTCTCTGCCCCTCCCCCTCCCCTCTTTGCAGAGCCCTCAGTGAAGCGCATGAAGGCGGGTCTCGTGGCGTACGCTGGTGACTCATCCGACGAAGAGGAGGATCACTCCACCCCCAAACACTCGGGGGCAGGTAACCCTGGGGGGCCCCCTCCCCCCGTCTCCCCAGGCTGGACGCTGGGGTACCGGTGCCCCCCTCCTCCTCCCCCACGGGCCAAAACACAGCAGCAGCAGCAACATCAGCAGCCGCCACACATGCCATTCTGGATGGCTCCCTGAGACTGGAGTTCATGTTCTCCCCCACCATAAAGCCCCCCCTGACCCCCCCGCCCCCCTGACCCCCCGCCCCCTGCTGTGGATGCAAGATCAAACAAGCTCCGCCCCCTACTACGCCTTGCCAAACTGTAGCTGCTCCAATTGGACGGTCTCTTTTTCTAATGAAGTGGATTGACTTTGATACCGTTGTCTTGTGCTCAGCAGTGAAGAGGTGTGTTGTGAATGACTTGTACAGACTCTTTATAAAGAGGAAAGACTGAGAAACAGTGAAGCATGTCAGTGTTTGGGATGTCTGCATATGGTTTGGGTTTAAGTGTGCGAAGATGTAAGGTGCCCTAGGTGTGTACAAGCTACTAAGTGGACGCTCATTGTGAATCATTTCAGTATGTGTCTCCCTTCAGATTTACTATCTTAACAAATAGCTGCTGTTAAGGACATGTACACCACGTTAAACAGATAGGGTCATAGTTTCCACACTTTTTCTGTCTTCATCTCTCCACCTTAATTTTTCTTTTCAGAACGAGACTTGCCCTCTATTGTCCCCTTGTAGCACAGATCTTACCAATAGGCCTTTTTGGCTTGTCTGTACGACGACCGACTCGGAACTATTCTCAATGCTTTTGTGAAATAAACATTATTTATTACCGTGTGAGAGTTTCTGTCTTCTAAAAATGTCATGAGACGACACCAAGACAGGGTGATGGAACATTATACAGTGGCGAATGAATGATTGAACACTGTACATTAGCATAATTAACTATATTAACTATACACTAATAAGCAAGGTTGGCTTGCGCATAACCCAGGGTTGTATGAACTGGAGGACATGCAGTTACAGGAAGTTAGTATGTTGACATCCAAGCGGTCAGTCTCAGATCATCTCTATCTCCGGTTCTCTGGGAGGGTTCCGTCTGTTGTGCTCAGCGATGCGGTTCTCCATGACTGGACGGAAGTGACGGATTAGACCCTGGGTGTCAGGAACACAAGAGAGGTGGAAGTCCAAAAATCAAATGTCAGTGTATCACCATCTTTACAGCAACCTTTTGTTCTCTGGTCTAGGGTTAGTACAGTGTTGTGTAGTACAGTTTTGTGGTCAGCGGGGTCAGATGGCTGAGCGGTTAGGGAATCGGACTGCCCATTAGAAGATTGACGGTTTGATTCCAGGCCGTGCCAAATGACAGGTGTCCCTGGGCAAGGCACTTCACCCTACTTGCCTTGGGGGGAATGTCCCCGTACTTACTGTAAGTCGCTCTGGATAAGAGCGTCTGCTAAATGACTACATGTGAATGTGGTCTAGTACAGTGTTGGGGTCTAGTCCAGTCTAGTGTTGGGGTGTAGTACAGTCTAGTACAGTCTAGTGTTGTGGTCTAGTCCAGTCTAGTGTTGGGGTGTAGTCCAGTCCAGTGTTGGGGTGTAGTCTAGTGTTGGGGTGTAGTCCAGTGTTGGGGTGTAGTCCAGTCTAGTCCAGTGTTGGGATGTAGTCCAGTCTAGTCCAGTGTTGGTCCCACCTGTACAGGCCAGGCTGCTCCGTCCCCCAGAGCACAGATGGTGTGCCCCTCGATCTGCTTGCTAAGCTCCCAGATCATATCGATCTCTGACGCAGCCGCATCACCGCTCACAAACCGCCACATCATCCTATCCATCCAGTCTACACCTGCACAGGAGACAAGCTCGCTCAGCGGGACAGATAAGCATTCTCTGTGGACACACTCAACTGAAACAGAGAGCCTGCAGTTCCCTACCTTCCCTGCAGGGGGTGCACTGTCCACAACTCTCATGCTTGTAGAACTCCACCAAGCGGGCGATGGCTCTGATCACATCCGTCTGCATGGAACACAACATGTACGTCTTCACGTGTCTGTCTGTGTTTGTATACCATGATAGAGAAAGTGTTAGATAATGCCTATAGTATTGGCATTACTAAGACATATACGGGGAATACTTCCAGGGGCGGACTAGGGAAAAAAGTGGCCCGGGAGTTATACTGTCAGACCGGCCCACTCAATACACGGCGCGTTGTCCACTCAATGCATCGCACATATCGACCAGTCATTGGCCTACTTGGAAAAACACCCATACACTTAACATTATTTTGGATGATTACAAAGAAATGACGTCATATATGTTTCGTTTCTTAGGTTGAAATTCCGAAGAAAAAATAGGCACCATGAGTGTGAATACAGATCGCGAGGAGGAGACGTATCAATCTCAGTCAGTGATTGGAGCCTACTAAAGGTCTTAGAGCAAAATACGTTATCAAGCTGTGTAATACGGAATAGCATGAGATGCTAGCGATGTCAGAGGGAAGGCCGGTTAGTGACGGCAGCAGTGGGCCGGTATTTTGGATCATCCCAACCCCGGTCTCCCCGATGGCCAGTCCCCCCTTAAATACTTCTCTCACAGATTTATCCATGACGATGATGGCCGCAGTGCCGAGAGCCGTTTCTGCTCGAACCAGGTCGTCAAAGTCCATCAGGACGTCTTCACACACGGAGCGTGGGATGATGGGGGTGGACGACCCTCCAGGGATCACTCCTAACAAGTTGTCCCATCCTCCCCTCACTCCTCCTGGACCCGTTAAAAGCAAAAGAGGGGTTTGAGACACCAATTCAGTTAGTGAAAAGGTAGAAACTATGCTCACACACACACACACCTGCATGTCTCTCTATGAGTTCCTTTAGAGGGATAGACATTTCCTCCTCCACGGTGCAGGGTGTGTTCACGTGACCAGAGATGTTAAACAGTTTGGTCCCTGAGTTTCTCTCCCTTCCGAAGCTGGCAAACCACTCTCCACCTCGACGACAGATAGCCGGCGCCACGGCCACCGTCTCCACATTAGCAACTGTCGTCGGGCATCCGAACACACCTTGATGTTGTAGAAAATACATAATAGTTGTTAGTTATCAAACACATGGCGAGAGAGGAAGGAGTTAAAGGTCAAAAGGTCATGGGTCGTGACCTCACCGATGTCAGCAGGGAAAGGAGGCTTAAGGCGGGGCTTCCCCTGCTTGCCCTCCAGGGACTCGATGAGGGCCGTCTCCTCCCCACAGATGTAGGCCCCCGCACCCCTCATCACAAACACGTCAAAGTCATACCCCGAGCCACACGCGTTCCTGCCGATGAGTCCCGCCTTGTAAGCCTCGTTAATTGCCACCTGGAGAACAGCACATTGACATGTACACACACGAGGAGGGCGTTGCGTACGACACTTATCCCTCCATTAACTCATCAGCTGCCGTTGAGGCGGTGAGTTTCACCTGCAGGTTGGACGACTCGTTGTAGAACTCTCCTCTGATGTAGATGTAGGCAGCACGGGCTCCCATGGCGCTGCCGGCCACCAGGCAGCCCTCCAGCAGCTTGTGGGGGTCGTGACGCATGATCTCCCTGTCCTTACAGGTCCCTGGCTCCCCTTCATCTGCATTCACCACCAGGTACTTGGGCCTGAGACACAAGACGGAGCAGGACACTGAGGAAACAGACCACTGGATATTCTCCTGATGGACATGTGACACATGGCCACGCCCTCTCCTGATGGACATGTGACACATGGCCACGCCCTCTCCCGATGGACATGTGACACATGGCCACGCCCCCCGTCGGACGTACATTTGGCCCAACGTTATTACGTTGTTCTGTTGTTGTTGTTGTTACTCTGTTATTGTGTTTCTATTACACTTTTTTGATGCTGTTGTTAATCTGTCATTATATTGTTATTACATTGTGTTGTTACTGCACTGTTTTTACACTGTTGTCCCACTGTTATTACACTATCATTACACTGCGATTACACTGTTACACAAAAACAGAAAACAAGTTTTAAAGGCGTGTGTGTGGGTGTGTGTGAGTGTGTCTGTGTGTGTCTGTGTGTGTGTATGTGTGTGTGAGTGTGTGAGTGAGTGTGTGTGTGTGTGTGTGTCTGTGTGTGTGAGTGTGTCTGTGTGTGTGTGAGTGTGTGAGTGAGTGTGTGTGTGAGTGTGTGAGTGAGTATGTGTCTGTGTGTGTCTGTGTGTCTGTGTGTCTGTGTGTGTCTGCGTGTGTCTGTGTGTGTCTGTGTGTCTGTGTGTGTGTGTGTCTGTGTGTGTCTGTGTGTGTCTGTGTGTGTCTGTGTGTCTGTGTGTGTCTGTGTGTGTGTGTGTGTCTGTGTGTGTGTGTGTGTGTCTGAGTGTGTGTGTGAGTGTGTGTGTGTGAGTGAGTGTGTCTGTGTGTCTGTGTGTGTGTGAGTGTGTGTGTGAGTGTGTGTGTGTGTGTGTCCTCGCCTGCCATCGCTGGGTTTGTTCATGAAGCTCCACTTCATCCCAGTGGGGAAGCCAGCCCCTCCTCGACCCCTCAGGCCAGACATCTTCACCTCGTTCAGGATCCAGTCGGTCCCCTTCAGCAGGATCTCTTTGGTTTTGTACCAGTCGCCTCGCTGGAGAGCCCCTTTAAGCCTTAACACAAGAGACAGATGTTCTGAGAAGAGCTTTTAACAACCTGTTGATTCTATTTTCATCAAGAAAAAAGGAAATGTTAGGGGTGTTATTCTGTATTTCTACCTCCAGTCATGCCGGCCAAACAAGTTGGTGAATATCCGGTCTTGGTCCCTAAGTGGACCACATGTGGTCTTCTTTGGTGTCTCCTGTCAACACAGGTGGATATGGGGCTGTCAGAAACAGCTCGAGGCATATTTGGAGTTTTGAAGCATCGCGGGCCTACCTGTTGCTTGGCTGCGGTGCTGTAACACAGAGCCAGGCGCGGGGCTCGGCTATCACGCGCTGCCTCAGAATGCCCTCCTGCACATCGCAGCACGCGCCGTAAAGTCAGCATCTAAACACAGCGCATTCACATCATCTGTACGCCTTCATGCTTGATTATTTTCACTGTTTACAATCGGTCACGTAAATTACCCAGTACAGTTTGCAGAAATATCGTCGGATATTAAACATAAAATGCAACAGCAAAACGTAACACCTGAGTTGTACTGAGAGAGGGTTGCTAATGCTAGAAGCTATTTGATGCGTTACGAATACAACTAATCTCCGTTCACCTTTCCAACCTGGTGAAGAAAGATGATGCAGCCAACGGGTCTTTCAGACGCAGGCCTCCAATGTATCACCTAGTAATCGAACAACTAAAGCAAATAGGCTACTTAAACACGTTTCGAACAGTTAGATATAGTTTGTTTGGTTGAGATAACGCAATGGCCTCCGGTAGAATAAACTAATCGGATTATGACGGTCCATGCGCTTGCGAAAACCCTGTGCGACAGGTGTCAAGTGGCGCTCAAGAATCCAGATCAATGATAATAACAATGTATTTTTCAAAACAAATAATGTTCTACATCGCTATTTTTTGTAAAGCAATATTGATACAACTTTGTGAAGCGAAGGCAACTTTCTTGTGAGCCCATTGACTAAATGCATGTGCAGAAATACTATACAGTATAAAAAGTGCAGGTTACATTTTATTTGAATTCAGAATATCCTTTCAACAAATCACAGAGGAGACTGGAACAGATACATTTGTTTATTTATTTGTTTTCTTTACATTATCTGAAACAAATGATGGGAAAATGAATTCTTATCTCTGAGAAAGGTCCACTAAAAACGGAAAGACTACATTTTTTATCCCTGATAGCGAGGTCTCTATCCAAAACAGACCCCAGGTCCCTTCACCAAAAGCCAAAGAAAACAATCAGCTCACATAGAAACAAACGCATCACAGCTGGCATATGGGAAACTCATTCATTCACAAAGCTTAAGCCAGGGGAAGAAACAGCCTTCATGTCAACAGAAACCCTCGACCGGAAACACTCCCACTGCCGTGTTTGTGTGACAGGCGCTCCGTGCAGGTTCTGGAGCCCAGTTTCAAGTAATCCCAACAGGTCCAATGTCTGGATCCATCAGTACTTTATGGCCCACGTGAAAGAGTACACGTAGAAAATAGTATATGTTAATCTATCCTTTTGTATGAAGGATGGTCATACCCCTCAAGCACATTGACATTAACATGACATTTCTCCCCACAAGTTTGCATAATCACTTTAGTGCATTGCTCAAGATTTCCTGAGAATAGTTGCAGCACAAAAAAAGGCAACTTCACCTCACCTCATTACATAAGTATTTTTAATGATCATTACTCTGCACAGTTATGTACTAGAAAGAGTATTCAATGTTATTAAGAGTTTAGAGGATTGATAAATATCTTATATTCAATATCTCAATTGTACAATCATAAACATACCGAGTGAAGTCATGGAATGGATATTAAGGGAGGCAAAACAAAAACAAAAAAAGGAATGAAGCTCTCAATTTTTATAGTGCAAATAAATCAGAAACATAAATAGTATTGTATGCAGCAGGGTTTGGGCTGTGCTCTCCTGTAGAACACTGCTACACCAGGCTGAGGCTGTGTTCTCCAGTAGAACACTGCTACACCAGGCCGAGGCTGTGTTCTCCCGTAGAACACTGCTACACCAGGCTGAGGCTACAAGGATGCTGAAGAGTAGCAGACAGACACACAACCCTCAGTTACAGAGAGCGATATACAATTTTACTAAAGAAAATAACTACCTGTAAAAGCAAACCAGAGTACTTTATCCCTGCAATGGACCTATAACCGTCCCCCTAAACTCCTGTTTGTTTAACCAAAGGACCAGAATCCATGAAGCTGAGATGGTTTAGTCAAACTAGACACCCATCGCAATGACACTGCAAGACTGCCTTCTTGCAACTTCAATAAACAACTTGTGCAACTCATGAACTGACATGTCACACAGTACGGTTCACGTTGTAATGCAAGGAATCATTGACTGTGTGGGGTGGAGTGTCTATTCAACTGACTGTGCCAGTTAAAACAGCTCAGAAGCGATCGCGGTGTGTGTTCTTCAAAGACAGACAGAGAAAGAGAGGTAAAGTGTTCTCTCCCTCACATAATCTCCCTTCTATCTGTTCCTGTCTCTCTACCCCGAAGATGGAATGTTGCTGTATTATAGCGGATACCTGACAGGGGTTTAAATGTGCAAAAATGCAGAAGAGGAAGAATATTCGACTGAAGACACATAACCCAGCAGGGCTGTGGGCAAACGGGGGCTTTAACAACCAGAATTTTCAGCACAACGCAGATAAACCTCTGAACCACAGGCATGGCGCGATGCCAGTATCCATAACAGTTTCATTTGGAAAGCCACAATAAATAAAAATAAAAAATAAATAAATAAATACAGAAAGCCCTCACGCTCATTTTCTTTCCCTCTTATTTGCAAAGCCAAGGAAAAACTCTTCGGAAGACACAGACGTTGGAAAAGAACTTCAAAAGTAAACTCAGAGGTAACACGTATTTGTCACCAGTAACCCAAAAACCCAAACGTTTTTTTGTAGTTTTTTTTGCTGGTCAGGCATTATTCAATTAGTATGAAAGCTTGAAATGGTCTCACGCGTGGAAGCTGTTCCGTGTCTCAGTCTGAACCAGCTAAGCAGTGAGGAAGAAGTTTAATCAAAACCTTGGCCTCTTTCCACTGGAAGTCAATCAACCCGATTTAAGAATTAAATGAACAAAACTCTTTGGTATTGTGTCCAACAGACCGAAGGATGGGGAAAACCCCAGAGGACTAAAGCATGTGAACTGGGATTCTGTTCATTCCACGTTATCAAGCCTGCTGGAATTTACAAATATTCTCTCTATCATCTACCAGGTTATAAGAATACACAAAGACTTGGAATTTGAATGGAACCAAATAATCTCGAACCCTATTGGTTATAGTGATTAAATGCACCTTATTCTATGCACCATGATTGAATGTAATCTTCCTCACAGTAGTCACCCGTTCTTAAACAACGTTTCGTGACAGTTGATCTTCCTCCTCTGACGTCCCTCTGTTTCTCAGTACCTCACGGCCGTTTGCATAGCGACAGAAAGCTTCCTCGTAACCACGCACTCTAAACATGCATATGTACAGCTCGACGATAATAAAGAATATCCCCAGGAAAAAAATGACTCAAATTCCAATAAAAAGAAGTTAATAAAACTATAAACTGCAATAGACAAACAAAAAATGTCAAGGGCCGTAAAATTGTCAGAAAACCCGTTTTCCATATATATTTTTGTATGCTTTAGTTATTTTTTTTAAGCGCTCTTTCAGTTTTTTATTCTGCAAAAAGCAGACAGACACACACACACACAGACACACAGACACAACATCCCCCACACCCACAGTCCCAGCCATGGTTCTCCTTTCATTCCTCCTCCTCCTCTTCGTCCTCTTCTCCCATCTCATCTTCCTCTTCCTCCTCCCACACATGATGCGGAGCGGGAGAGTGGCTCTCCTCGGTCTCCTTTCCCTCCATCGCCCCTCTGCCTCTCCGGAGATCCACCCCCGTCCAGGACAGGCTTGGGTGGAGCCTGTGTGCCCCCAGGAGAGACAGCGCGTGCAGGGCCAGAGACCGCTCCCTCTCCACCTCCTCCTGGAGCAGTATGGAGGCTCCAGCCCCGGGGCCTTCTCCAACGCCCATCGCACCTCGAGACAGGAAAGCAGAAGTGCGTGGTGCGTTCAGGGCCAGAGGCTCCCGCTGGTCGACCTGCTCAGGGATATGCCCTCTCCCGCCTCCTCCAGCCCCCCTGCCGTCCTCCCCGTGCCCGGCCCCCCTCCTGGGCCGCCGGGTGCGCATCTCCAGGCAGCTGTGGCCCTTGCGGTGCCGCTGGAGATGGTCCTCGCGGGCAAAGGCCTTGTGGCAGAGCGGACACTCGAAGGGGCGGGCCCCACTGTGGAGCGACAGGTGGTTCTTGAGGTCGTAGGAGTGCAGGAAGCGGGCGGGGCAGTGGGGGCAGGAGTATGGACGCTCCCCTGTATGCTTCCTCATGTGGATCTTCAGCTTGTCGTTCCTGGTAGAGAGAAGGGCGAGAGAGGCAGGAGTTAAGGGGAGAAAACAAATGAATAAGAACACAAAGACTGACAGAACACAAACATAGAGGCTGCTGCTGACACAGGGAGGTGGTACACACACACACACAGCTATATACTGTACATGTCCATACCGCGTGAAGCGCACGCCGCAGGCGGAGCACTGGAAGGGTTTCTCCCCAGTGTGGGTCCTCATGTGCCTGGGCAGCTTGCCCGCTCCGTGGATGATCTTCTGGCAGACGGGACACTGCTGGGGCGTCTGGGACTTCCTCTTCCTGCCCCCCGCCGCCCCCTGCACCGCCCCCCCTCGCTCGGCTATGGAGGCGTTGGTGGAGGAGGCACCCAGGGCCCCTCTGTTCCCCAGTCCCTCCTCCTCCTCCTCCGACAGGCGGTCGTCCGGGAGAGAGGTGGGGGTGGGGGTGTAAATGCGCTCCCCGGGCCAGTGTGTCCCTCCGTTGACCTTCGACCCCCTCTCCGGCTCCCTGCCGCCCCTGCGCTCCCCGTTCTGCCCCGCTCTCGGGGAGGGATGCTCCGGTTCGGGGCTGGGGGGCAGGGTGGGGGGGAGGGAGCGGACGGGGTCGTGGGTGGGTGACGGGTGAGGAGAGGGGGAGACGGGTGCGGTCGGGGGTGAGGACGGCTGCCACTGTGCCTGCTCCACCCTCTCAGCCTTCCTTCTGCCTTGCTTCCTTCTGGAGCCTTTCTCCACCCCTCTCTCCACCCCTCTCTCCACCCCTCTCTCCACCCCTCTCTCCTTCTCTCTCTCGGAGAAGACTCTGTTGTCCCCCCCCCAGGCCTCCCCCTCTGCCTCCCCGGTCTCCCCCAGTATCTCCCTGCAGGCGTCCTCCACACACTGGATGCCCAGCAGCTGCGCTCCCCTCAACACGTCTCTCATCCCGGAGCTGCGGATGGTGAGGGTGGCCGTGTAGGCGAACTCCAGCAGGGCGTCCAGGGCGTCAGGCGCCACGCAGTCCAGCTGACACACGCTGAACCCTCCCCCTCCTCGCCCCGCCTCCCCTCCCTGGCCTCCCCCGTCGGCCTCCTCCGCCCCAAACAGCCGGCGGAAGTAGAGGCTGACGGCGGCCATGACTGAGCGGTGGGTGGGGTAACGCGCTCCCCTGGAGGTCAGGGTGAGGTCACACAGGAGCCCTGCCCTCCGCTGAGCATTCAGCCTGGACAGGATGTCGCTGCTGTGCTCCGGGAAGGGGATCCCAATCAGACCGTCCTCTCCTGGAGACATCGCCACCTACAGGACAGACACAGAACAGCAGCTGAAGACACTGGAGAGACAGTGGGTGAGGGAACAGTCCTAGACACAAGTGCCAAATCCACCTGTACATGTCGGCAAGGCCCTGTCCAGTGTTGCTTCTCCGACGCTAAACATCTGAGTTCCTAACTAATCTTAATAACAATACCAGACCTGCGGATCTCTCAGATTTCACTCCAGGAAGCAGGTGCACAAATACCTGAAACGCCACCGTGGCATCGCACTGAGGCGTTTGGCAGCACTGTCCCTCTCCACAGGTTAGAGGAAGAGGAAGCAGAGAGCTATTCTATTCGGTAGCCTACCTAGCACCACCACTAGCGTGACACTCACGGGCAGAGACCAGGCTTAGCGCCACCTCTCCCCCCTTATCCTCCCAACTCCCCTCCCTTACCCCAGATTACCAAAGCAGGAAGAGCTGGTTTTACTCTGGGAGGCGGCATTGAGGGTTTAGAGAGAAAGAGAGAGAGAGAGAGAGACAGAGACAGAGAGAGAACGGGAGAGAAAGAGAGGCAGGCAGAAGGCAGAAGCGAGAGTGGAAGAGGGGGAGTGAGCTACAAACCGAGGCTAAGGAGAGGAGGCAAATGAATTTCCCCCACAAAATGCACAAAGGCGTTAGAGAGGGATAAAAGAATACTAGAGACTGAAGGGGGGAGAGAGGGGGAGGGGGGGGGGAGGGATGGCAGCGGGCCAGAGGTTCCAGCCTGGGAGAGATCTTTAGAGCCTCAGCACCCTGATTACTAATAGAGTCAGACAGAGGAGAATCCGTGATGAGGAGGTGACAGGGAGAGAAGACGGGGACGTTTGCGAAAGGTCGTAAAAGGGAGAGAAAGATAGACGGAAATGAGTTGGCAGAGGATGTAAAGACTTCAGGAACTCTCAATCGGACAAATAGAAAATTAATTTATATGAACGTTGAATAAATTCACGTAAATGTATTTGTAGATTCAGTCAGGTTTGCCTACTCAATATAGCCTCAGCAGTTATACAACAAGGAAATCCACGAGGGTAAACCCTTTTTCTTGTAGGACGTGAGGTCTCCCGTCCTGTTCCCACAGCTCTCACCTCTCCCTCTTACACTGTACCTGTTCAACAATACCTCACACACCTGAACAATCCAGATTTTCCACAAACAACTGACTCACCCCATCCCCCACCACCTTTCCTTCCCTCCCATAGCAACCAGCAGCCCCCTAGTCAGCCCATAATAGTTTCCAGGTAGTGCCCAGAGGGCTCTCCCTAACGACAGTCACATCTACCTGACTAACCTGCTCCAAAACACACCCCATTAAACACACACACACACCACACACAAAAAATTGCCACTCGCTTGAGTTCCCCACCCGCCATTGTTACATTCAGCTAGTGGTCTGGTGATCTTCATGCCAGCATACAGACAAAAACATACATCCGAACAGACCAAACGGAGACAGTTCCGTGCATGGGCGGCACACCAGAACTGTAAAGAGCATACGGTTCTTCAAGTGTCTGTGAGGTCATTCACTAAATCTAGAACTACAGAGACCATGGTTGCAGTGGCCCTACCTTCCCAGTCCTCATGGCTGACAGAGGTACTGTCAGCGGGATGCAGATCTGTCTCTGCATCATGACATCCGTCTTCACGCTCTCTCTCCTTCTCCCTCAAGGCTTCTGTCGCTTCCTTTAACTCTTTGCTACCTACTTTACCTAACTGTAACGGGTGAACGTAAACGTCTAAAGGCTTCTCTTGATGTTTGGTTTAGGGGGTTAGGCGCTCCTCCTTGGGGATGTCTATTTCGTTTTCTTATTTGGTTCGTTCTCTCTCGCTCTCTTTCGCTCGCTCTCTTCCTGTTGTGTAAAAAGAGGGTGCAAGGCGACAGATACAGACCGTGAGACACCCCTCCCTCTCGCTCGCCTACGCGCCCCCTCTCCAAAACGCACCGGGTCGTTTTCGAGTTTCCGAGACAGTTTCCGAAAAACATGAATTTCCTGGTGTGTTTGTCCCCCGAGCGCTGTTATGACCTTTGACCTGTCTAGGGGACGATGTGGACAGGTAGGACCTGAATGTGTGAGAATTTCCATGTCCAGAGGATCTCAAACTCAGAACAGTTTGGATCCAGAAAGGCGCTGAAGGTAGCTTTGGCGTGTCGCACTCACACACGCATGAAGAAAAGGATACGAGACAGGACCGCTGATCAAAACCATGTAAAAAAAAACCATCATATTGTTCGTCTGAGTCATAACAAACCCATACACAGGCATTCTGGTAGGTCATATATGAACAGAAGACCATATTGCACATTACTACTGCTTGCTCCCTTGTGCCCACTACAATGTAAATATCAACATAAACTAAACGGTGGTGGTAGTGACCTCACACCACGACAAATACACAATCGTGGGCTCAATGAAAGAACAAACACGACAATGATGTCTCCCAACGGACAACTGCTGCTGGAACATCTCTGACGTGGGATACTGACTCGAGGCATCGACGGAGGCAGGGGTACGAGCAGACACCTCAGAGAACTGAGGGAGGAAGTGGAGAGATCAGGGGCATTTTTTCAGCGGCATCTCCTACGCTCGTTTGCAACGAAATGACTGAACATGTCGGAGAGGAGGGGTGGGGGACAGAGTCGATGGAAATTATTTCCCCAATAAGAAAACGGTGAAAATCACAGCTTGAATCAACTAGGAGGCTTCACTGAAATTCACTTGACAGAGTTTGTTTCTGTGTGCTGACGTGTATAAGCCTGCTGTCCAATGAATAAGCCACGACCATGTCAAAGTATTCTGGGGTGGAAATCTAACAATTGGATCACACTCACTCGGATGATACAATTCTGTTTTAATTTTTCTGCGTTTGTTGGAAACTGTTGATGAAAAGAAACTGTTCAGTTTACATGAAGACGTAGAAGTCAAACCAGAGGAGAAAAAAATACGTTATTTGTTGCATGTCATATTTGTTCAAACATGTTGAAGCAATAACTAATTCTGTTTGAATGGTGACAATAAAAACAAATTGGATAATTTGTTTTTGATTAGAAATATTGTTGTAATTGTTAAAATATTGACAGAGTAAAAATTCTGTTTAAAATGGTTGACATTAGCAAACAAGTAAACAAATAGAACGGCTAAATAAAACGAATAGGCCATGAAGATTGCAGAAGGTGTTTCGACTCGCACAGTGTTTCCAGTACGAATGTCAGAGGTTTGTCTTAGCCGTGCTATTTCATGCAGATTTCCCAGAAGACAGGGACAAGTTATTGGAAGTAAGAAATATTTCTCTCCATCAAACAATTATGAGTCACTTAAAAGTACTCCCTTAAGAACACAAACATACACACAAATACACACTCAAAAACAAACACTCACACCCACACACACACACACACACATTTGAACTGTTAAAAGCAAGCAGGGGTGCAAGACTGTCAGTAAGACATCCTTTCTCTGCCTGTTTCTCTGTCTCTCTGTCTCTCTTTTCCTCCCTGTGTCCTGTCTCTCTTTTCCTCCCTGTGTCCTGTCTCTCTGTCTTTCTTTTCCTCCCTGTGTCCTGTCTCTCTGTCTCTCTTTTCCTCCCTGTGTCCTGTCTCTCTCTCTGCTCTTAGTCAGTCTGTTTCTGTCTGTGTTTATTCAGCCACCAACCTCATTATTTACAAAAGTTGCACAGGCGAAAGTGACATGTAAAATTCACATAGTGTGCACAACAAGGATAAAATCACATACTTTACAGAAAACTCATTCAAATGACCACAAAACCCAAATGGAACTGCTAACCTGTTCCAAGCTAGCATTAGGAAAAATACCAGAAGAAATGTCAAACTAATTTAGGAAAAGATGTCATGCTCTGCCTTGTTCAGATACATACACTGCTCGAGTTTATGGGGGAAAAACTGAAAGATTCATATTGGCAATGTGCGAAATAATGTGCTATGACTACCATATGTCAACTGTTATGTGACATGCACATATATGTGTCATTGGTTTGGTTTAAAATGGTTCTCCCTCTTGCCCTTCTCTCTATCTTTCTCTTTTAGAAGACATTGTCACCTCCCACTACTCTGTCGACAGTTGACTAGCTTTCCTCCTCGGTGACAATATGGTTTCCTCATCCCTCGGTTTCATTCTGCTCATCAGATTTTTCGAAGCTTTTGTTATTAATAACCCATGCAGACGAGTTCACATGAAAGTGAACTGGCCAAATAGTGCAACTGAAAAATATTCTGACATTTATCGAAAGGAAGGATGATCGACAGTCAACTTTGTTAGGGGTTTCAGAGCATTCAATCATAAAAAATAAATATACTTCATGAATACGAGCATTATAAGTCTTAGTTTACTCGTGGGAGTTCACCTGGAGAGTGAGAAGGAGAGCGACCGCTAACGCTGTAGCACTGCGTCAGATGTGGGGCTGTGTTATAATAATTCTGTCTTATTTTCCGTTAAGCCCTGTACGTTTTCCCAATCCACCTCAATTATATCAGCTTTTCAGAACCAGGCAGGAAACTCTGACTTTACTCCACTTTTAGCAAAGCGCAGCCGAGAGTGAGAGGAGAAATGCTTTAATGAATTCTGATGTCAGATGTTTTCCAGTGTGTGTGTTCGTTCATTCATACTACATTTTAAATTAAGTTCCCATCTCAGTGCATTTAAAGAATCACACATAAGTTTCAGCTGTACAAGCTGCCAGTTTGACCTTACTTTTAAACAGCACAGACATAAGACTCTATAAATAAGTACACCATAATAATAAATAGATGTAATTTAAATATATACAAACTACAATGTTCAAGCTTAAATAAAATAAGATAACCTGAAATCAACAAAATATATATATATTTTTTTTAAAGCATTAGAATAGAATGTGCATGTATCTGAAAGCCCTGTCACGCTGAAGCGTTAACCACTGTCGTTTCCAAAACCTGGAAGATCTGAAAACCGAGAAGCCGTAAGAAAGAGACAAGCTCATACCGTTTCTCCCCAACGTGCTTCTCTTCCTCTCATCGCTTCTCTCGCTACTCTCTCTCCCTCACGCACACATGTACCCCTCATACACTGTGTGGGCTGAGTGTGATGGCGGGACACACAGGAGAAGAAAAAGGGGGGATGAGAAAGCTAGAACCTAGATCTAGAACTATCTAGAACCCTGTTCCTCCTAACAGGGCCTCTTATGAGGAAGAATCCCCTCTGTGACCTACAGAGTGTCACAACCCCACAAAGAACCCTACACAGAACCCTACACAGAACCCCACAGAGAACCACAAATGCTGAGACAAGGAAATGAGATGTGAACAATGGCACCATGACAAACTGTTCGGCCTTTGTGATCACCACCACCTCCATCTCAGTCGGCTCTATCCCTGCAGAGCTGTAACAGGCAAACATTGCCTTCCCCCTCTCTACTGATAATTCCCACCAAGCCGAACATTTGCATCCTACCAAGAGATATAAAAACAGACACAGCGAGAGAGAATTTGAATCAGCATTTGAATTCGTTAAAAGACAACAGCATGGTAATAAGAACGATTGCGACTGGAGTGTAAGCACCGTCTTCCTGGGGGGAACAAAGTGCATGTGGCTCTCTACACAGAGGGGAGGAAACACACACAGGCTCTCTACACAGAGGGGAGGAAACACACACAGGCTCTCTACACAGAGGGGAGGAAACACACACAGGCTCTCTACACAGAGGGGAGGAAACACACACAGGCTCTCTACACAGAGGGGAGGAAACACACACAGGCTCTCTACACAGAGGGGAGGAAACACACACAGGCTCTCTACACAGAGGGGAGGAAACACACACAGGCTCTCTACACAGAGGGGAGGAAACACACACAGGCTCTCTACACAGAGGGGAGGAAACACACACAGGCTCTCTACACAGAGGGGAGGAAACACACACAGGCTCTCTACACAGAGGGGAAGAAAGGCCTTACACAGCCTCTCTACACAGGCTCTCTACACAGGCTCTATACACAGAGGGGAGGAAACACACACAGGCTCTCTACACAGAGGGGAGGAAACACACACAGGCTCTCTACACAGAGGGGAGGAAACACACACAGGCTCTCTACACAGAAGGGAAGAAAGGCCTTACACAGCCTCTCTACACAGGCTCTCTACACAGGCTCTATACACAGAGGGGAGGAAAGGCCTTACACAGCCTCTCTACACAGGCCCACTACACAGGCTCACTACACAGGCTCTCTACACAGCCTCACCACACAGCCTCACTACACAGGCTCACTACACAGCCTCACTACACAGGCTCTCTACACAGCCTCAACACACAGCCTCACTACACAGCCTCACTACACAGGCTCACTACACAGGCTCACTACACAGCCTCACTACACAGGCTCACTACACAGGCTCACTACACAGCCTACCCACACAGCCTCACTACACAGGCTCACTACACAGGTTCACTACACAGGCTCACTACACAGGCTCAAAGAGACAATTGCTGTTACTGACATTGTCTGGGACGTAATTTCTTTTTTTTTAAAGTGCTGTTCAACTACAAAGGTCCTATACCAGTACAATGATCTATATTATCAGTGTTAAGGAACACAGAATGAAACAGAGCAAAGGGGGTCCAATCACACACACCAACCCTCCGCCGTGCTGAACTGGGGCAGCAGTGTGTGTGTGCATGTGTGTGTGTTGAGGTCTTGGTTCCAAGAACATTACATTATTCATCTGACTGGCAGAGCGGAGGCCCTCATCCTGGCCCTCCCACACCACAGCGGCCCACAGCACTCTGCACCCAGGCTAACACCTAGCCCTGCTAACACCTAGCCCTGCTAACCCTAGCCCCACAGCACTCTGCACCCAGGCTAACACCTAGCCCTGCTAACACCTAGCCCTGCTAACACCTAGCCCTGATAACCCTAGCCCCACAGCACTCTGCACCCAGGCTACCACCTAGCCCTGCTAACCCTAGCCCTGCTAACGCCTAGCCCTGCTAACGCCTAGCCCTGCTAACCCTAGCCCTGCTAACCCTAGCCCTGCTAACCCTACCCCGGCTAACGCCTAGCCCTGCTAACCCTACACCTGCTAACGCCTAGCCCTGCTAACGCCTAGCCCTGCTAACGCCTAGCCCTGCTAACGCCTAGCCCTGTTAATGCCTAGCCCTGCTAACGCCTAGCCCTGCTATCCCTAGCCCTGCTAACGCCTAGACCTGCTAACGCCTAGCCCTGCTAACGCCTAGCTCTGCTATCCCTACCCCTGCTAACGCCTAGCCCTGGGGTGGAGTAGTGGAGGGGGAGAGGGGGAGGATGAATGAGAAATCTGAGGTTGGAAAAAGGAAAGGGGTCTGAGATTTTAGGAGAGATCAACGAAAAACAAAAAAGGTTGTCTGAAAACACCTTGAGTTCTTCGAAATCACACAAGGAAGGGAGTGGGAGAGATGAGCCACAAACACTGTCAGCGAGCGCATGAGTGAGGGGTGGGTGTGGAGATCGGGGGAGATAAGGACAGAGATAAGGGTGGGGGAGGTTCATCTAGCAGGAACATTTAGTGTTCACCTCTAACAATCTTTGGCAGCGAGAAGACATTTAAACAGATTAGAGGGGGTGAAATTACAGAGAGGAGGGGAAAGGGGGAGAGGAAAAGAGGGGGAGATACAAAAACTGTAGGGTGAGGAAGAGGCTGAAGAACAGTGACGTGAATACAAAGAAAAAGAATGAGAGAGAAAGAGTGGTAGAACAGAGAGAAGGGGGTGGAAGATAAAAAGACAGACCAACAAAAAGAAAGAAAGATGAGAGAGAGAGAGAGAGAGAGAGAGAGAGAGAGAGAGAGAGAGAGAGAGAGAGAGAGAGAGAGAGAGAGAGAGAGAGAGAGAGAGAGAGAGAGAGAGACAGGAAGTAACCCTCCTTGCAGGTGTATGTGTCTGCAGATGCCTGGGGGAGATGCGGTAACAGCAAGCTCTATCATTAACATCAGTGTAAGGGAGTTTCACTAATATAGAACACACACACACGGACAGGCTTTCATTTGGCAAATTTACTAAAACATTTACTTACAGTGAGTTTTGCTTATCGGGTGTGTGTATCTTAGCGTGTGGGAGGTCTTCACTTGTTCAAAAGGCTGCTGACAAAGTGGTTTCACACACTGGTGTCTCTTTGCATGAATATCTGGTCAGCAGTTTTAGTCTACCCCTCAGACTGTGTGTGAACACCGGGGCGTGGGCGTGCAATGTCAAGGAAAATGTGAAAAGATTTGTGCGAGGACCAAAGGATGGCTCCAAAAACAAGTGTTTATATTTGTCTGTATGTGTGTGTTTGTGTGTGTGTGTCTGACTGTCTGAGTGAGTGCGTGTGCTTGTGTGTTTATCTCAGTTTGTGTGTGGGTCTGAGAGTGTGTGTGAGTCGGAGTCTGAGAGTGTGTTTGTGTCTATATTCAGCAGGAGTGTGTGTGAGAGTGTGTGTGTGTCTATATTCAGCAGGAGTGTGTGTGAGAGTGTGTGTCAGCAGGAGGGTGTGTGTGTGTGTGTGTGTGTGTGAGCAAGAGGGTGTGTCAGGGTGAGTTGCTACATAGAAGGGAGGGTCTCTGCCTCTGTTACACACAACGCTCCGACTCAGAGAATGATGTTGCAAAACACACACACACACACAAACACACACAGACTAAAATGTCGCAAAACCAACTGATCCAGATCAGCTTCCTGTTCTTCGGACGAACGCGAGCAGAGATGGACAAGATAGATGGATGACAAAACAGACCGACAGAATGAACATCTGAAAGTGGACACGATCTCTAATAAAACCATCCCAGGAGAAAGGTGGATTTTAGACCAAGTGGAAGGAAGATGAGAAAAGTAACTTTCACAAAGAGAGTTTCAACATCAACAAGTGATGCCAATGATACGCTCTCTGTCCTGACTGACTGTTGAGAGTTTGTGGTCCGGATAACAGCGTTCATGATTCAAACATCTAACATCATCTCTCAAATTAGCAGAACCACTGCAAGACAGTCATCACTTGAACGTGAATTTTCCTTTACTTAACAGTTATTTTAAAGATTCGACGTGACACACAAAAACATGAATGTCTTCAGTGTTTTCTCAATGAAAAAGACAGACCTGATCTTACCTTTAGTGCAGCTGATTGGTCCATCACCATGTCAGTTGTCTGTGATCTGCTGTCTAGGGGGCGGGATGTTGCAGAAGAAGATCCATAACGGATAGGAGGATGGACCAATTAAAAAACTCTGCACCTTGTACCTCGCGCGCAATAAAACACTGTGTGATTAAATACCTTAAAAAAAAGGTTCTTGCCGATCCCTCAGGAAATGGGACCAAAGATCATCCTATCAAGCAAAGAGTATGATGATGAAATCAATGATGTCCTTGGCGATGGAGTTTCCCTTTCCAAATCAGAAGATGTGGGGTATCTGTGTATTGAAGCAGCACTGTTGGTGTGTGTGTGTACATGCATGTGTGCATGCTTTAGCAAGTGTGTAATCTCTCTTTCCCTGAAACGCTAGCTCATTGTACTTTTGATGATCAACACCCCCTCATCGTCTACAGTAACACAGAGAACTTTACCAGAAAAGCTGAATCATGACCATTCTCACTCTCTTTTCTTCAAATTCTATTTGGTATGTGTCTTTACAGGAAGCAAAAGTATGACCACTTCCTGCTATCCCACCCCCTTTGTAGAGTCAAGTGGTGTTGGCTGGTGGTCGGGGGGAAGGGAGGGCTGTGAAATGCCACAGAAACTCAAGACTAAAAAAGGGAAACGGCAGACACTACACTTCCTCTATTGGCCCAGAGAGACTGGGGGCTAACTCTATTGGCCCAGAGAGACTGGGGGCTAACTCTATTGGCCCAGAGAGACTGGGGGCTAACTCTATATGCCCAGAGACTGGGGGCTAACTCTATTGGCCCAGAGAGACTGGGGGCTTCCTCTATTGGCCCAGAGAGACTGGGGGCTAACTCTATTGGCCCAGAGAGACTGGGGGCTTCCTCTATTGGCCCAGAGAGACTGGGGGCTAACTCTATTGGCCCAGAGAGACTGGGGGCTTCCTCTATTGGCCCAGAGAGACTGGGGGCTAACTCTATTGGCCCAGAGAGACTGGGGGCTTCCTCTATTGGCCCAGAGAGACTGGGGGCTAACTCAACGGTGCTCCTGTAGCGCAGGTCTGTGCCGGCTCCCTCCAGGGAGAGAGGGACGAGAAGACGGAGGCCAAACAGACATGGGGAAGGGGATGGTCGAAGGGATGGAAACGAGGGGGAATAGAACGGTAGAGGCGTGAGAGAAGACAACGTGTAGAGAATGTGGATGATGTTAGATGTAGAGGAACTCCTGAGAGACGCGTTACGCATGTGTTTTGGCCCCTACCCTCTCACCCTCCACCTCACACTTAGCTTGCCTGAAACTGAAACCCCCAGTGTCTAAACAGGGGAATTTGAAATAGGCTCACATGCCCTAATTCATACACTTACTGGAACTGTGTGTGTGGGTGTATGTGTGTGTGTGGGGGTTATTAATCTCTTCCCATGGTAGACCCCTTGCTCTCAAATACACCCCCCCCCCTCCACTCTCCCACACACACACACACACACACACTTGAGCCACTTGTAACACACTCTCCCCTGTCATAACCACCACAACAATCACATGAGCAGTCTCGCGTACTCAAAGTCAAAGACGTGCGCAACGCACAGAGGCTCCACCAAAAAGAACACACACGCACACACACTACAAACTCTACAAACATCCTCATATAATCTAAAGTAATCTAAGATCCTATTTGTATACGAGGAAGAGCCAACAGCGGTGCCAGCGTTGGTTCACCAGGGTGTCTAAGTGTTGATCTAAGGACACGGTCCTCACCTCCAGTCCATAAACACTGGGCAAGATAGCGGCCTGCTGTTTCCCGCGCTCCTCCTCCTCTCTGTCTCTTCTGCCTCTGCTCTTCACCAGACCAGACTACGACCGGCGGAGAAGCTGAGCTGGACGGAACCTAGGTTCAGAAGGAAGGTTGGACCGTTACACTTGGAATGGAGGTTTTGTTTGGTTAGTTTGATTACTGTAGATTGCCGTTTGTTTCTGGTACCCTGCCTCTGTCATGTGAAGGGAGGTGGATGAGCAAGCAGTATGCAGCCACACACACACACACAAAACCACACACACACACACACACACACACACACACGGGGGGGGGATTTAGAAAGAACAGAACGATATGTCAGAGACCACTTCCCACTTGATCCTACCTCAGTGCAGAAGTGTTCGAGCAATCAACAAAGCAGGGAAAGTACACAACGCGCACAAACACACACTCGCGGGAGTGAGAGACAAGTCAACACACGCACAGGTACACAGATGCGCACACACACAGTTCAAGCACACACAAGCTCTACATTGCAGCTACATGTCCATCCACACACCTTAGTTCAGTGACATCCAGATGTCACAAAGCCCCCCCAATAAAGCCCCCCCAATAAAGGCCCCCCAATAAATTCTCATGGGGGGGTCATGAGAACAGGCCAATCACGTAAATGACAGTGGTAACTAAGTTACCATGACACTAGCGGTGGGGGAGAGTCAGGTGTGGAGGGGGGAGGGATGGATCAGTTACCACAGACAAAGACTGCCTATCACAGCCTGCCTAGGCCGTAACTATTCTGTCAGTTGGTGGATGACAACATCACTTCAGACTAGGAGCATTAAGATGACAGCGCCCTACAACATCACAAAGCCAACAGTCTAGCTGAAGAATATTTGCTGCCTAGCCTTGCAAACGACACATACAGCAGCTCTGGGCCTACACGACAAAGGTCTGAGAACCAACACGTGAAAGGTTTCCAACTACAACAACAAACACTCCAAAGTGATTTGAAGTTGTAACTACTCGTTTTTATAATAACTGCCATTGTGGACAGAAAGTGGAAACAAACTGCGTCTCAGACGCAGACCTAACCCAATCCAGTCCAGCGGGTTCAGCCGGTCCGACCAGAGCCACGGAGGGGCGAGTCTGTAGCCCACACCTCGGCTGACACACACACACACACACACACACACAGGCCCACTGACATGACAGCGCCTCCCAAAACCAAACCTCAACACACCCCAACACATTACTAATATAGAAAAGCATTCAACAGTTAATTTAAGGGTGGGCTACATTCAATTGAATGCGTCAACAGCGGTGTCATAAACAAATACAGAAGTGAAATGGCTCAAATTCTAGAGGGCTGCTGAGCGGATGATTTGACTGTTTGACAGCAAAGTAATCATTAGGCTATATACACACACACACTTCTATCCAGCCATCAGAGGCATGTCGCTGATGTGCGTGAGAGCAGGTTAGGTTTTGGATGTCAGCCGGTGTTCACTGCTATAATTAGCAGCCAAGCCTCCACAAGCGTACCCGTCGACCCTGCTTGCTCACCTGGCCACCTCCACCCAGGTACCTTATAGCACACAGCGGAAACAGAACTAAAGCTAGGCTACAAGAAACCCGCCTGAACACACGCCGAAGCTTTTAACGCATATCATTCCGTAACTTAATCTAAACAAGTATAACAAGAGAATTATTTAATATATCATAGTCGACACGTCACACGGGAGTTACCGAATACCCATGACGTGGTTAGTCCTCTCATGACCCCGGTTAACCGAAAGGGAGGGCGGGCGAGGAGAGTGTCGAACCGATGGGTTAGATAAAGAATAATGAAGACAATCTTACGTTTCTAGCTGTCTATTACATATTCTCTGATACAGCGAAAGGTGAGGGAATGTAGTTACCTGAGCGCCTGTGTCACCTGTGTTGTCACGTCGCCTCCCACCTGACCGGCTTTTCTGCTTCCTGGATTCGCAGCTCTGTCTTGTCCCACCCTGCTTGCCCCCCCCCCCCCCGTCGCTCTCCGGGGGTCACCACTCTCTCGTCTTCGTCCAATACCGCGAACTCATCCCTGACAAACCGAATAACAGCTTGGAGAATTGTCTTTATTATCAACCACTTCCTCTCTTAGCCACGGCGCATTTCGATCCCCCTGTCTTGACTCTCTTCCCGCGGACCGGCGGTTCTCTAGGCTGCTCTCCCCCCCTTTCCGACTCCGCTGGCCCACTCCAACTCCCAGCTCCTCCTTTACTGAGAACCAGGAAGCGGCTTGCCCTACTTACACCCAGCCGCGGATTGGCTCTGACGGGGCTGGAGAGGGACCGCTCGGGTGGGTAGGGCACCGGGGGGGTCGGCAACGGTGCGATAGGCCAGTGGTGGTGTCTGTCGCTCCGAGGGGGGAGGGAGGGACAGTGGCAAGCCGGGTAAGCAGGTAGTGACTTCCAGGGTATGCCGTAAGTGTCTGGGCATCACTATGGGGCTGGTGTGGGTATAGCAAGCAAAACGATAAAGAAGACTTACTATGAAGACTACAAAAAAAACATACGAAAAATTGCATTGACAATGAAACAATACTATGAACCGTTACAGATGCTTCTCTCTTTCTCTCTCTTTCTGTCTCTCTCTCTCTCTCTCTCTCTCTCTCTCTCTCTCTCTCTCTGTGTCTCTCTCCCTCGTCCTCAGTCCCCACTCTCACACATGACTCAGCACTCTATTTCCAAATAATGCACATAGGTTTCTAGAGATGACCAGACCATGTAGGCAGAGGCAGGGAGAGAGTTCAGAACAACGGGACTTTTCTTATTCTTTTCATGATCACCAAGTCTTTTTATGTGTCACTCTGTTCAGGAAAGAGAAAGTAGGCTTTGTACACAACGCAGTGAGCAACACCTTCCTGTCACAAACCTGTCAACAAGAGTGAACACGGTTAAACACACACACACACCTCCCTGTCTCTTCTTCCCAACAAACACACACACACACTTCCTGTATGAAGTGGTTACGTAGAGGAATCACCCCATTTTCTTCATTTCAATCTCTCTCGCTTTGTAGTGTCTGATCCACAACCACTCTGCGCGTGATGGCATAATGATGGAGGGGTTAGAAAGCAGAGGAAGTCTAAATATATCTCTGTGGTGCACCCACCCAGCCCCTCTCGCGCTACCGCCCCCCTAACCTTAAATCTGTGCTCGCTCTGCGGTCTAGCTACCTGTTCTGCTGTTGTGAGTGTGCAGACGTGCATGTGTGTGTGTTTGTGTGTATTTAGGCTGTGTGGGTGAAGTCTTACATCAACCACCAAGGTCAAAGGGTGTGACAGAAGTTACACAAATACACCCACGCGCGTGCACGCACACGCACACACCTGCTCGCTTGTTTTTAAGTTAAATATCTGTCCAGGATCAGACATTTCAAAATACTTGGTGAATAATGCCTTGGTTTGAAAATGTAAATGAAACACCATGATTACTGATCATATTGTGATCATTGAGCCACACTTACATCAGACCCTGATCATGTAGGCCTATGTAAAACTGATCCCACTGCCGTGTTAGGCCTGGAAGTACCTCCAAGCCGACCCGAAGTTCCAGCGCAGCCCCAGAATAGGGCTTCCCTGCCAGGCTGTTTCAGAGCCAGAGTGACAAGCAGCAATTACAGCCCTATTTATTCCCCCTATTCACAGCCGCTAATCTGCTGGCCTCACATCGTTAACCTCTTACACGCTGTTATACGCTCCACATATCCCCTAGGACCTAAGTCATCCCTTTCATTCTCTCGTTTGTTCAGCGGCCGTGGATCGTTTCGAAGCGAAGTTTTGGGTGTCGAGCGTCATCTACTGGCGGCAGTTGAGTACTTCTTAGACAGCGGTAGATTGTACAGATCTGGGCCGAACTCAGTACGGTGGCTGCTCTTTCACTGGCACTGATGCAGGAGCGCTGTTTTGTTTTCGAATGTGGGTGAGATGGGGTCTTTTTTGGGGGTGAGATGTGGGACTTTTTTTTACCAAGGATGTGGCCAGGAAGTATAATGTTCTCGATAAAAAGTGGGTGGGAAAGGTTTGCCGTTTATTTTTTACAGGGTCTTTCACATCAGTCAAGGTGAAGGGAATAAGACAGCTTTAAACCAGTCATATAGTTCTAGTCATATGCCGTCAATATCCATAAAGCAAATCCAAGATTAAAAATAATCTAGTTTATAAATAATGTGCCGATATTCAAGGGAGAAAATCCTATATCCGGAATCCACTATAATCTTCTAAAGGTGACAGTGATTACAGTAGCTCACCCACACCACAGTCCAACCTGAGGGCCTTCAACGGGGGTGGGGCCTGGGCCTGGGGCTGGTTGTCTTCAGTATGAAAGGACATGTAATCCTGCCCTGTGCAGGCGGGTTTTCATTCAGTCCAAGTCAAGAGGAGCAGAAGTGATCTAAGCACCACCATGAAGAGGCTTAACCTTGAACAGTCTGCTTCACCTCCGCTGAGAGGAGCAGGATTACACACGGACACTGAGGGCCACCGGGATGGAACTGAGGAGAGCAGATCAAAGCAGAGTAAAGGAGAACAGAGTAGAACCACAGACAGGAGGGCAGAGTAGAGTACAGGGGAACCACAGACAGGAGGGCAGAGTAGAGTACAGGGGAACTACAGATAGGAGGGCAGAGTAGAATACAGGGGAACCACAGATAGGAGGGCAGAGTACAAAGTTTGGGATTGGCCGGCTGAAGGAAATAAATGTCCTCTGTCAGACGTGACAGGAAATCACTTTCATCTTCAGTTCTGTACGTTGTTTCACTGACACCTTGTTCCCCGTCCTTGCTACAAACACACGCACACTCAAATGAAATACACTACAAAACTGATATCTAAATCTGCTTTATTCTTTCAGTCACATACACACGTCATCACCGATGGTTGTCATCAACATCCTCCTCATCCATCTTGTGATCATCCTTATTAACATAACTGACTATTGGTTATTTTTGCTCAAAGCTTAAGCTGTGATAAATACAAAATAAAACATTTGGTCCTTGAATATACAGTCTAGGCAACATGGTATCAGTGGTTAAGACAGGAACTCTGTCGCTACCTACACAAAACATCAAAATACACAAAACAGAATACCAGGATGGGAGAGAGAGGGTGGACAAGTGGCATAG
The DNA here is from genome assembly GCF_021917145.1 of Hypomesus transpacificus. Taxonomy (NCBI): domain Eukaryota; kingdom Metazoa; phylum Chordata; class Actinopteri; order Osmeriformes; family Osmeridae; genus Hypomesus; species Hypomesus transpacificus. Next base: position 12,745,176 of record NC_061061.1, read on the forward strand.
AGAAAGAGAGAGAAAGAGAGAGAGAGAGAGAAAGAGAGAGAAAGAGAGAAAGAGAGAGAAAGAGAGAGAAAGAGAGAAAGAGAGAGAAAGAGAGAGAAAGAGAGAGAGAGAGAAAGAGAGAAAGAGAGAGAAAGAGAGAGAAAGAGAGAGAAAGATGAAGTGAAAGAAGGGGATGGCAGAAAGAGATAGTGTATTGATAGCAAAAAGCAGAAAGAAAAGAAAAGAGAGAGCGAGCATTACTAAGTGTTGCTGAAACGGTTCCAAGCAGAAGCTCTGTGCAGTGATGAAAGAGGATGAAACAGGTGGAGATAAGAGGCAGAAGAGAAGGGAGACAGCGCGTACCCGAGAAATACGTTTTTCTTCACAAGAAGCTAGGTGGAACAAATAAACACATGTCCACAATGTTGCACAAAAAAACACAGTTTGGTTACAGTAGTCACCAGGGTGATCCTTTTTACTTAAGAGTTTGTACTTGTCCAAAGCTAAACACTACACACCTGGAACAACAAAACTACTAGTGGATTGCACTTAAATACTCTGATCAATGTGATTATCAACTTTACAGGAATTATTGTCTTCATGGTAAAAATTCTGATGACATAATATCACACTTTGGTGACGAGCAGGAGGCAAGAGGAAGGTGGAGCTAGAATACAGGTACTCTCCATCCTATTTGCTGTCAAATGATATGACATCACACCCTCTGACCCAATCAGCAGCAGGGCACATGCTATATCACCATTACCCATGTGATCACCTGTATTTCGATGTGAAACTTGGGTCAGGTGATCTTTCCACCTCAGCTCCCTTGCTTGCTCCAACAATCACTGACACAGATATAGATGTATACATTTGGACTTTAAAACTACCTGCAAGGCTCGCTATTCCAGAGAGCTACATATACAAAGAGAGTCATCGAGCTTTAGGACTTCAAGTTCACACTAAAGGTTTTAAGTCAATCACATTCTAGTCTGAGAGTTTAACAGAAGTCACTTTCATGGAAATGTTTAGTACCAAAGGTGAACACGTGGTTATCTATGCATATCCATTGGCTATCCTGATATGAGCCCTCCTAATCAACAAGTCCATTGTCCAATCGGTTGGTCTCCTTCAGAGACATCTTTATCTCCTCACATGTTGGCGGGGAGTTTATGTCTCAGTGCTTCCAAGTCTTTCTTTGTAAGGGGCAGCTTTGGGTCCTTCTCCCCCATGGGAGAGGCGGAGTGGGCAGGGTTTCCTCCAGGGCAGAGGGTCTGGGGGATTGGGGCGCCTGCGACCGACTGAGTGGGTGGACAGGGAGAGGGGATCTGGGCAGGGCTTGAGGTCTGGGTAGGGGCTTGTGTTGGGGCTGGGGCAGGTTTGGAGGTCTGGGCTGGGGTAGATGTAGGGGCTGGGGCAGGTTTGGAGGTCTGGGCTGGGGTAGATGTAGGGGCTGGGGCAGGTTTGGAGGTCTGGGCTGGGGTAGATGTAGGGGCTGGGGCAGGTTTGGAGGTCTGGGCTGGGGTAGATGTGGGGGCTGGGGCAGCTTTGGAGGTCTGGGTTAGGGCTTGTGTTGGGGCTGGGGCAGGTTTGGAGGTCTGGGCTGGGGTAGATTTAGGGGCTGGGGCAGGTTTGGAGGTCTGGGTTGGGGCAAGTTTAGAGGTCTGGGTTGGGGTTGGGGCAAGTTTGGAGGTCTGGGTAGGGGTAGATGTAGGGGCTTGGGCAGGTTTGGAGGTCTGGGCTGGGGTAAATGTAGGGGCTGGGGCAGGTTTGGAGGTCTGAGTAGGGGTAGATGTAAGGGCTTGGGCAGGTTTGGAGGTCTGGGCTGGGGCAAATGTAGGGGCTGGGGCAGGTTTGGAGGTCTGGGCTGGGGTAAATGTAGGGGCTGGGGCAAGTTTGGAGGTCTGGGTAGGGGTAGATGTAGGGGCTGGGGCAGGTTTGGAGGTCTGGGCTGGGGTAGATGTAGGGGCTGGGGCAGGTTTGGAGGTCTGGGTTGGGGCTTGTGTTGGGGCTGGGGCAAGTTTGGAGGTCTGGGTAGGGGCTGGGGCAGGTTTGGAGGTCTGGGCTGGGGTAGATGTAGGGGCTGGGGCAAGTTTGGAGGTCTGGGTTGGGGTAGATGTAGGGGCTGGGGCAGGTTTGGAGGTCTGGGTTGGGGTAGATGTAGGGGCTGGGGCAGGTTTGGAGGTCTGGGTTGGGGCTGGGGCAGGTTTGGAGGTCTGGGTTGGGGTAGATGTAGGGGCTGGGGGGGCTTTGGAGGTCTGGGTTGGGGTAGTGCCGGACACCGGTAGTATTATCTGGGCCTGTGCAGATCTTAGGGCTAGGCTCTGAGTAGGAGCAGGGGAAGTAAGGGTTAGGGTTTGGATAGGAGTGGATGGTTGGGAGGGGGTGGGGGTCTGGTATGGGGTTTGTGAGGAGGCAGGGGTAAGAGTGCAGGTCAGAGCAGAACAAGGTGGGGTTGATGTAGGGGTGCCGGTCTGGATGGGGGTTTGAGCAGGAGTTGGGGTGCGGGGTGGGGTTGGGGTGGGGGTACGGGTTTGGGAGGGGGTGGGTGTTTGGGATGGGAGGGGGGCGTGGGTCGGACTGAGCCCGGACAGAGGAGAAGGTGATGGGGGAGTGTTGGAGACCTTGGGTCTGGGAGTATGGGAAAGGGGAGGGGAGGAGGTGAAGGTGGAGGAAGGAGAAGGGGAGGAGAGAGAGGACTTGGGCCCATGAGTCTGAGGATAGGAGAAGGGGGTAGAGACAGAGATGGGAGGGGTGGATGAGGGAGAAGGGGAGGAGGAGCTGGAGGGAGGAGTGAGGCTGGGTTTAGGGCGCGGTGTTGAAGCCAGCGACACAAAGGCTGTTCCCGCGGTAGGGGTGGAGCAGGGCGGAGGAGAGGAGGAGCGAGACGGGGGTGTAGGCGAGGGTTTGGGGCGAGGGGGGGTGATGGGCAGCCCCGGGGTGGGAGAGGAAGGGGCCGGCGTTGAGGAGGGGGGGACAGAGGAGTGGAGGGTGGGACCGGGGGAAGAGGAGGAGCCCAGGAAGGCAGGTGAGCAGGTGTGGAGGGGCATGGATGTGTAGAGCGGGGCAGGGTGCGGGTGCGTGGCCACGGGTGCAGGTGAGGGGGGGAAGTGGGAAACTAGGTGTGTGGAGATGTGTGCGGAGAGGGGGCCAGGGATGGCTGTGACTAAGGCCTGTGTGGCTTGTACATGTGTGTTCAGAGGAGGAATCTGCTGAAACGGAGCCTGGACTGGAGAGGCACTGGAACTCAACACCCCCGCACTGCCCCCCCTCGCTAACTGACCCCCTGCCAGGATCTGGGCAGACAGCAGGTTACCTCCAGAGGCTTTGCGATAGAGAGGGGGGTGAGGCTGCACTCCTGCCCAGGAGCGGTGAGGCAGGGTGGGCTGCGAGGCCGACAGCAGCCTGGCCTCCTGAGTGAGTCGACCCAGCACAGGCAGACCCTGGGAGCTGCCCACTCCGTACCGCAGCAGAGCCTCTTTGGCCCCCTGCTGGCCGCCACTGGAACTGTGGCCGTCTGTGCCACCACCAGGGGCAGCGGTGGGGTTGGCGGGGGGCACCTTGTGGAGGGGTGGAGTCACGGCTCCCCCTCCCGCTGGGGCTCCGTGGGATCCACCAATAGTTGAGGGGAGGTCTGTGTGGAGGCGGAGACTGTAATGTTGGGTCCTTCCTAATTGGACAGCGGGCGGAAGCGAGGAGGCAATGGGCTGGGTTTTGGCGACAGGGGGAGATGAGAGGCCTCCCTGGGGTCCTATCGGTGTGGGGCACGGGGAAACTGAGAACCTCCCTCTGGGAGACAGCCCCCCCATGCCCCCCACCCCCATCATGCCAATCAGAGAGCTGACAGACGGGCGCAGGGGCTGCAGGACGGGGGGCCGCGGGGAGGAGAGGGGGAAGGAGGAGGAGGGGGAGGGAGAGATGGAAGAGAAAGGGGAGGGCAGGAATATGGGCCCCCCCATGGCGTGCTGCTGCAGGTGGAGCTGCTGTTGCTGCTGCTGCTGCATGAGGGCGAGGGCCACGTTGGTGGTCGCCGCAGCCGTCTGCAGCGGGGCGTGGACCAGCGGGGCCCAGATGAGTGGGCGGGGCCTGGGGGACACGGTGCCACTTCCTCCTGAGGCTCCGCCTCTTCCTGCGGCGGCGGCGGCAGCGATGGCCTCCTGCATGGCCGGCATGCTGTCGTGTTTCACGATCTGCTGCACCAGCACGCTGTCACACGAGCCCAGCCCCCCCAGCCCCAGCCCCCCTCCCGCACCCCCCCCCAGCCCCCCGGCCCCCTCCTCGACCCAGACTGCTGCCCCCATGGGAGGACTTCCGTAGCAGGATGGAATTATTCTTCCCTGCAGGAAACAAAAGCAAATAGATTATTAAAAAATCAAATCGTTGCTGACAAGATGTCCAAATCAGTGCTGAAGATGTTTGTGTGTTGAGAGGGACGCTGTGTGTGTGTGAGGTAGATCAGACACGCTGTGCGTGTGAGATCAGACACGGTATGTGTGTGTCTGTGTGAGATCAGACACGGTATGTGTGTGTGTGTGTGTGAGATCAGACACGGTGTGTGTATGTGTGTGTGTGAGGTAGATCAGACACGGTGTGTGTATGTGTGTGTGTGAGGTAGATCAGAGGCGGATCAGACGGAAGATGGGAGGGTGAGCTTGAGTTTTAGTTTGGTCTTTTCCTTTCCATTTCTTAACTGCTGTTCTCTCTCCCTCAAAAAGGTTTCAAGGACTCAGGTCAGACAACAAAGCCTCATAGAAACAGGACTCTGAAGGGAACAGGACGCTGAGTTCTCACCAAGGTCATTACACAAAGAAAAGGAAAATAGCAAGTCACTGCAAGCACGGGATTAAATGACAGAGGGATCAGCCTATCAGCGGACACGAGGTATACCAATGCGGTCCAATCGGTCCACAGCCACGGTCTCGAAGGCCCGCCTCATCATGGGGTGTTCCTCCAGCACCTCGTTGAAGCTGTCCACGCTGAGGGAGTAGAGACGGCAGTAAGTGTCAGCTCTCACGCTGGCCGTCCTCCGCCCACGCGTCAGAAGACAGATCTCTGAGAGAGGGAGGGGAGGGGAGGGGAGGGGAGGGGAGGGGAGGGGAGGGGAGGGGAGGGGAGGGCAGGGGAGTGGAGGGGAGGGCAGGGGAGTGGAGGGGAGGGGAGGGAGGGAGGGAGGGAGGGAGGGAGGGAGGGAGGGAGGGAGGGAGGGAGGGAGGGAGGGAGGGAGGGAGGGAGGGGAGGGGAGGGCAGGGCAGGGGAGTGGAGGGGAGGGGAGTGGAGGGGAGGGAGGGGAGGGGAGGGCAGGGCAGGGGAGGGCAGGGGAGTGGAGGGGAGTGGAGGGGAGGGGAGGGGAGGGGAGGGGAGGGGAGGGGAGGGCAGGGCAGGGCAGGGCAGGGCAGGGCAGGGCAGGGCAGGGCAGGGCAGGGCAGGGCAGGGCAGGGCAGGGCAGGGGAGGGGGTGTTTGAAGAGAACAGAAATAAAGAATTGATCTTGCTGAGAAGTTTAAGAGACAGCATTCCAATCGGTTTGTAATCTAACACACAGGCCTTGTTCCCAATATGTTAGAACCTCTCTCTCACACACACACACACACTCTCCCCCCCCTCCCCTCGCCTCACCCCCAAAGTAGGAGCCATCGCTGAGCTTGGTCTCCTTGTTGCCACGGGTGAGGACGCCGACTCGTCCGTGCTGGATGAAGTACATTTTGCGTCCCACGGTGCCCTCGCGTATGATGAAGTCAGACGGCTGGAAGACCTCGAAGCGCAGCTTGGTCAGCACGGCTGTCACAAAGTTAGGGTCAGCGTTGGCAAACAGGGGCATGTTAGCTACCAGGCTCCGACAGTTGAAGCTGACAATCTCCTGGACCCGAGGAAAGAGGGAAGGAGGGAAGGAGGGAAGGAGGAGGGGGAGACAGAGGGATGTGAGATGGGTGAGGAAGTCCTTTAAATTAAGTGTGTGTGTGTGTGTGTGTGTGTGTCGGTGTCAGTGTGTGTGTGTGTGTTGGTGTGTGTGTGTGTTACCTCCTTGAGTGGTTCACTGAGTTCCCCCAGAATGTTCTCCTCGTCGAACATCTTGCCCTGGTAGCGATGCTCGTAGTACTCATGGATCTTCTGCCGTACGTCCGCAGGGAGCTTGTGAAACGACATGTACTGCTCCACCTGCTTATACTGAAACACACACACATACCACTGTTTTATATTTAAACTCAAACACTTGTTCCACAATACATATCACGCCACCGCTGTAAATGACCTTGAACTTACCTTGCAGGGCCAGCAGTGGTACCTTCCGTACAAAGGTTTAAAGATAGAACCCTTTTCAGGTTGTACAGAACCTGTGTGTTTCTAAAGACTCATTTAACTGTCTTGATATTTCCCCTCAAGGTCTTAGGTGACCTCAAAAGGGTTCTGTTCCTTTTGCAGAGGGTTCCTCCATAGTCAACAGTGGGGTGGTGGTGGTGTGGGGGGTGGGGTTTCGGATCGTGGACGAGGGTGGTGTTACCTTCTCCTGGTACTGCCGCCGCGAGGAGTCCAGGGACTGGATGAGGGCGGTGGCGTGGCCGATGAACATGGCGTAGCAGGTGGCGCCCACGATCATGCTGAGCATGGTCAGCCAGACGTCCGTCAGGCCCTCAGGAGCCTGGGCCCCGTAGCCGATACACAGCATGTGACTCATGGCCTTGAACAGGGCATAGGAGTACTGCACACCCCAGGTGTCGTTCTGTACAGACAGGGAGGGAGGGGGAGGGGGAGGGGG
>NC_061061.1:12752407-12769907 GCF_021917145.1 Hypomesus transpacificus
GGATCTCAGTGCTGTCTTCTTTGATGATGCCAGTCCTGAAGTTGAGGACCAGGTCCACCAGGAAAAGGGTGTCAGACACCACGTTGAAGATGATCCAGGGAGGGGTGTTCTCGTCTTTGAAGAACGTTATGCCCACAGGCAGGATGATCAGGTTGCCCATCATCAGCAGCAACATCAGCAGGTCCCAGTAGAACCTGGGGCGAGAGAGGTAGAGGAGAGAGGGAGGGAGGGGAGAGAGAGGGAGGGAGGGAGGGAGGGAGGGAGGGAGGGAGGGAGGGAGGGAGGGAGGGAGGGAGGGAGGGAGGGAGGGAGAGGAAAGGGGGAGAGCAGGAAAGGAAGAGGACAGAGGGCGAGGGGGAGAGGAGGAAAGCAGGAGAAGGAAAGAGAAAACCCTTCTGTACATTAACGACTCCCTGTTAGTAAAAGTAAAAGAAGAACATGTGAAGAACATGTGTGTACACAGCTTGATGTCTGTGTTTTCACTCCCATCTTTGGTCAAATATTATTTGGTAGTATAGTGCCTGGCGTGCATGTCTTATCCCTGTGTGCTTCCTCTTTCTGTCCACTTCTTTCTCTCCTTTCCTTCTTCCTCTCCTCCTTTCTTCCTTTTTCCTTCTCTGCCCCTTTCTCAGTGGGAGTCTCCAGTTATTCAAGCTCGCAGGTCGATGCTATTGAGTTTTAAATCACTTGCCCGATCCCATGGCGTGTTGTTCGAGAGGCAAAGATGATGCGCTAAGATAACTGACACCCACACACACTTCACTCTTACCATGTTGTTTAAATAAAATTGTATTCATACAAAGAAAATTTAAACTCAGTTTCTTTAATAAGGTTTAATCTACATAAACACACACAGTGGACTTTTCGCTGTGAGAGATGATGACTGCATTCTGCCCGAGGACAGAGGGTTCTATGGAGAGCAAATCCATAAATCACATCATGTCACACTGTTCGTGTCTTTCATCGAGTCTGTCTGTCTCTGTCCTCAGACCACACACACACACACACACACGAGACGCCTCTATCAGTCCCCACTACACAATCAGCTCCGTCTTTTGTGCCAGTTACTCTCTCAGAGAGATAAGTGAAGGGAAGGCTAACCTCCGTTGATAGCACATGTTTTTAACGTTTGATAACAGACTATCTCTCTCTCATTCAGGCACTTAGGCACTCTTATAAAAGGCTGGAGTGGAAATATGCTGAGCAGGAGGTGACAGAGCAGAGCAGTCCTGAGAGAGAGGACAGCGTCAACAAACCTCCGTCAGTTTCCAGGCATTAGCAGCCAGGGTGCACTCAGGAATGTGTCAGCTGATACCGGCAGTTTTTTGTCTCCACAAACAGGAACAAGGCCTCTAACACGCTGAGGTCAGGTCTGGATGTCACAAGGAAGGGGTTTTGTTGTTTCGTTTTGAGGTGACGTAAGGTAACTTGGAGCACACGCATTCACAGACCTGCATGGATGCAAGTCCTCACACACACACACACACACACACACACACACACACACACATGCAAACATCAACGCCACACATTCACCTACACACTACCCTTAATTCCACTCACAGGTTTGATTAGGCTCAGGCTGTTTTCCATTTTAAACCACTCAGGTGTTGAAATGGAATCCATTTTTAGAACTTGAGCATCATGTATATATTAGAAGCTGTTTCCATCCTGTAACCTGGAATGGCTCCCCTGCTCCCAGTATAAAACTGGACCCCGACTCTGCATGCTGAGCAGGTGGACAGCCACTAGACAGCAGGGCAAACAACAGGATTTAAATCAAACATTTAATACCATAGAATAGAGGGAATATTGCATTGGAAAATGAGGAGTTATGAAAGCGAGAACGTCCTCTCTTCGGCGCTCGCTCTCCTGCACCTCCCTATGTCTCTCTCTCTTCATCCATCTCTGTTTTACGCCCCTCTCTTTCCTCTCTCCTCACCTCCCTCTGTCTCTCTCTCTTCATCCATCTCGGTTTTTCATTACACATTCTAGAACATTCAGGGGACTGGTCTTCCTGATAATGAGGTGAAGAGTGTGAGAGCTTATCTCCAGACCTTAAACACACACATTCATACACACACACACACACACCCACTCCCAGCCTCTAGAGACCAAGGTCAACTTTAGGACAAAACACACAGACTAATCTCTTTCTCTTCCTGCTCGCTCGTCTCTCTCTCTTCCTTGCTCTCCTCTTTTTCTCATCTCTCCTTCATCCTCATCACTCTCTCTCTCTTCGTCCCCTCTCTCTCCCTCCCTCTCTCTCTCTTTTTTTTCTCGGCCCCTCCCTTAACGTAATAAACTGTCCCTGTCGTTTTTTAATAGCTGCCAGCTACAGGTACTTAATTGAAAGGTTAGATGGCTGAATTATGCATAATGTATACATTGCGTGCATAATTTAGAATATCATTCATAATTAATTAAGATTCAATTGTGAGACACGAGACAGAGTGATTGTGGTCATTTACATATTATGTCACGAGGGAATGTAACTAAGTATGGAGACCAGGCTGGAAATCTAATGAGTGTTCCCCCTCTTCCATCCCTCCATCCATCCTCATCTGATCGCCTGAGACTTTAGGAACAGGCTGCTGGATTGGAGCCATCAAAGTGACACTTTGCAAATTATGACACTCAGTTCCTCTTGAATAAACGCCATTGTCTGTCTCTGTGTGTATGTATGAGGGTGAATTATTACTGTGTGTGTGTGTGTGTGTGTTTGTGTGTGTGTGTGGGTGTGTGTGGGTGTGTGTGTGTGATTGAAATGGAAGAGAAGTGGGTTGCGAGCCTGGGGGATCAGGTCCTCCATTGTTCCTGCTGCCTGTCTCGAGAGTTCTACCCTGCCAGAGCTGCACCTGTGCTCACTGAGCATGAGGGGCCTTCTGGTGATGCCCACAGTCCCCAAATCACCCCGCAAACAGAGGAACCATCCTCTCCGTCAGCGACTACAGCGCATGGATACCAGCTGAAATAAGAATACCTTGAAGAAACCTTCCCCAAACTGTTACGGAAGGCCCGGAGAAGCTACCAAGACCTAGCTTGAAGTCACAGAAATCCATACTTCATTATTAGAGACAATGTTGTGAAAGTCTATTTTTAGACTGTGTTTGTTATACAGAGAAGAGGCCAGTGACACCAAGTCACCAGCAGGAGTCGCTATGCCGGGTTCACTCACTGTACACAAACTGCTTCCATAGCCTAACCTCCATTACACAAGCTTGACAGGGCGCAGAGAACATGATGTTTCAGCAGGCTGGTCATATAGAGTTATCGTCCCCCCTCCTCAGTGACCTACACCCTTCGTCAGTAGACATGACTTGGAGAAGGAGTCGTGTCAGAAACGTCCTCCACATTATTGGAATGCACACTGTTTCCTCATTGATATGGAAAACTGCTCTTCCTCTCCTGTCACTCACCCGCTCCCTAGAGCTCGTCATCTATCATCTGTCTAGTTTTCATTCCATGATCATTCTCTCTCCCTCCCTCCCTCCCTCTGTCTGTCCCCCCCCCCCCCCCCCCCATCTCTATCTCCCTCCCACCTGGTTTTCCATTCCTTCTGTTTTCCTTTCCAGGGTCCATGAGGTTAAGATTAAGGATGAATAACATGCTACTACTCATCTCTCTTGTGTCCGCTCTCTCTCTGTCTCCTTTCTCTCTCCCCCCCTCTCCCTCCCTCTCCCACCCCCTCTCTCTCCTCTCCCTCTCTCTCTGTCCTCAGCTCTTTGTCTATGTCCTTGTTCCTCCCTCTCCTGACTCACACGATTATCTCCCTAATCTCCTCCTACTAAAGTGGACATCTCTGTAGTAATGTTTCATCACGCCCCCTCTGCCTCTCTGCACACCGACCACCCCGTTCTGTCCATCCTCTTCTCCCTCTCCTGCTCCGGCCAGCCCTCCTCTCCTCCCCCCAAATCCCTGTGAAGTCTCCCCAGGCCTGGCTCCCTTCACAGCTCCTCATCCCCCCACCTTTACCCCGTCACCCCTGTCCTCCCCTCGTCCCTCTCCTCTCCAGCCCCGCCCCATCCCGCCCCTCCCTCCCACCTGACGTGACCTGGCAGGGCGGAAGGAGGAGGGTGTGAGATCCGTACCTGAAGTCGCTGTAGGGGTGTATGATCCAGACCCCGGCTGATTTCAGTCTCTCCTGCTCCAGAGCCACGGCCTTGTGGGATCCGAACATCCTCAGGCTGAACTTGTTGACGCCCGGCTGCAGCATGGCTCCAAACTGCCTCTGGATGAAGGTGCTCTGGTTGGAGTAGCTGTAGTCCTCCCCGTCCAGCCCCAAGCCCAAGCCCTCCCCTCCGTACAGCCCCCCCATGTCCGGCGTCCCGGCTGTGGTGTTGCACGCCGTGGTCATGGTGGTCTCCAGGCCCGTCGCCAGGACGACCACCCCGGTGCCGGTGGAGGAGGAGGCGAGGGCGGCCCGCGACGAGGCGAGGCCCACCGACCGGGGCTGGGCGGAGGAGGCCGGGGGCGGGGGCAGGGGGATGGGGGTGGGGGGAGTGCCGGCCCTGGTGGAGCTCATGATGGAGGGGCGGCGACGGCTCCCCGAGGCAGAGCCGTCTGCACCCCCGGGCCCCCGCTCCCCGGGCCCCCGCTCCCCCTCCAGGGAGGCCTGGGACAGGCGGTACCCCGGGGAGGGCAGGCTCCCCTTGCTGCGCCGCTTACTGTCCCCGCTGGTACGACCAGAGCGACTGTCCCCCCCACCGACCCCCACGGCCCCCCCTACGCCTCCCACCACCCCATCCATCCCAGAAGAGGGAGAGAGGGGTGAGGGGAGGGCAGTTGGAAAGTGTTACCCCCCTCCTTTAAAAACTAACAGTTGAATCTGTCCCTGTTAAGTATTGGGTTATACTACCAACGGTAAAAAGAAAATTCTACAAGAAATCGGTTGACCTGTCGTTCTGTCCCTAGCGGAGTGTTCTCTCCATCTCTAACGCTCGCGGCCGGCAGACAGCTCGCTCTCCCGCCCTCCCGCTACCGACGTGTACATCGTGCCCTTGGAGATGGCCACTTACGGCACTAAAATCCCTTAAACCCGCAACTAAAACGGCAATCGATTCTCTTTATCCTCCTTTCCTTCAGTCGTATGTCCTCATCGACATTTATGAATCATTCCTCCTTTTTTGTCCTTGGAACGTCGCTCTTCGCCCGAGGCCCTTTCACTCCTCCCCACCGCCGCCCTCAGTGCTCCAGCGCCGGGCATATTGGCACTGAATTTCCCGTCTCAAGAGTGTACGCTTCAATCGCGCTCGGCGCTTTTTATTAATCGCTGAGCGCCCTCAATATCGATGTCAAGGCCGTTCACTTTTTGTTATGTAGTAGCCTAAACAAATCTAATTTCACGTTAGATTTTGATAAGAAGTGGAGAGCCGGTAGTTTTGGATACATTCGTCTGAGGTTGAATGACAGGGACACTTAAGCTTTTCAGAACGGAACCAGCGGTGGTCGGGACGCACACAGGTTCACTCAGAAGCGCGCTGATTCACACAAACACACGCTCACAGTCAGGCGCACGCACACATGACTAGCCTAAATAAGAGAATAAACGGACATGAATAAGTTGACACGCCAAATATTATTCTGAATAATCACCTACGAAACATGAAACGTCCGAACGGCAAAACATGGAAGACACGCGCTTGAATGATCATTCTAGTCACCGGCGCCGGGGCGCTCAAACACGAGACCAGTCGGAGGCGGCAATCATGTTCCGTCGGTTGCTGCATGCTAATAACGAATCCATTCGCAACCTGGACAGGTATCTTACAGACTCTCAACAGTCAGTCGCTGGGTCTTTGTTATTTCCGCTGACCTCCAGTTTAGGCGTCTGTCCGCTTTGAACGATGCTTCCCGTGACAGGCAAGACGCACCAGTGAGTGACTTCTTTTTGTGTAATTTAAATCTACAGTTTTTGCCTTTGAGTTCTAGATATTTGTCCAAATCAACGTGACATCAAGCAACGCCGCGTGCTCCAACGGAAGCACACTTTTGTCAAATGACTTGTTGAGTGATTCTCGAAGACAAGTCGCTCAAGTCCGAAGACGACGCGATTCTTAGTTCTGCTTCGACAATAAGCCCTTCCCCATGCGAACTGTAGCACACGCATGCACACAAATGAAAATATTAAATAAATAATTGACAAAGGTCTGAATCTAATCGGCTTGTTGCCATGGCAGCAGCATCATCATCCTTCTCCAAGGCCGCATGCTCAGCCGGCGCGAGTCTGTCACGCAAGCAGCAGCAGGTATGGTGGCGCGTCATCCTCCCCTTTTGCCAATACAACTAGGGACTTACGTGATGGAAGGAATGAAATGGGGGAGAGAGAGCATGCGACAGAGGTGGAAAGGACGCGTTAAGGAAGTAAAGCGAATAAAATAGGATGTCACATGCACATGTGGGAGCGAGCGAGAGACACACACAGAGAGAGAGAGAGAGAGAGAGAGAGAGAGAGAGAGAGAGAGAGAGAGAGAGAAAAACCAAGCAGATATAGTTAATTAGTTTACAGGCTAACAGACACTGAGCACGTCATCTCAGTTGACAGAAAAAGGTTCCTCCGGTAATAACGGATGGGACTCGGACATCATCTCATGTTGAACGTATAACTCTGTTACACAAGATGGAGATGACACTTGTCCATTTCATGGGCTTATCTCCTCATGATATATTACTGGTGACAATCGCCAAACAAAGAAAGGTTATTATTCGTATCTCAGTTCATTTAAATAATAAACTAACTAAACCCTAATAAACTGCAAGAGAAAAGTCACCAGAAGATGTTTCTGTTGGAAAATTCTCAAATCATTATAGATACACACACACAAACGCACACACCAAAAAAACGAATTATTATGCTTAATCTTTTATTTGGATGGAGTCAGTGCTTCTCTGGTCAACCAACAGGTATAGAGTAGAGACTGTCACTGGCATTAAACGGGATAGTCACAGGCTTTAGGGGATATATTCTCCTTTATCTGTTTAAGGCACAGGGAGCCTACTGGAGAGTAGAGTACTACTGTGTAAACGGCTGAACTCTCTGTCGTTGGTTGGTTTGTTTGTCCGTTAGTCACAGTGTCCAATAGCAGCAGCGTATTTAGGGCACATTGACCGCCCTCATGATGTTAGTGTGACCCGACCCAGGGATCCATCCTGTCACCACAATCACCATGTCTCCTGACTTGAAGAACCCCCTCGCCTTTCCTACAGACGGCAGCAGAGAGACATAGAGAGAGAGAGAGACAGAGACAGAGAGAGAGACACAGAGACACAGAGAGAGAGAGAGACAGAGAGACAGAGAGACACAGAGACAGAGAGAGACAGAGACAGAGAGAGAGAGAGACAGAGACACAGAGACAGAGAGAGACAGAGAGAGAGACAGAGAGAGACAGAGAGACACAGAGAGAGAGAGACAGAGACACAGAGAGCGAAGGAGGAGTCTCAATCAGACAGCATAGAGAATCATGTCTCCTACGACTAATGAACCCAAGCAGACACAACACACACACACATTAGCTGACCTATGTCCATGCCGAAGCGCGCGCACACACACACACGCACACACACACACACACACACACTAGCTGACCTATGTCCATGCCGAAGGCCACTCTGTTGTCCAGGTCATCTGCCCAGACGGGCGCGGGCAGAGGGTGGTACAGCACAGGGAACACGCCCCTCAGCAGCTGGGACTGGCGAGCCACCTGTCAGAGGAGGGGCTACTGTCACCATACTGTCCTACAGGAAGTGACACTGTCCTACAGGAAGTGACACTGTCATCATACTGTCCTACAGGAAGTGACACTGTCCTACAGGAAGTTACACTGTCACCATACTGTCCCACAGGAAGTTACACTGTCCTACAGGAAGTGACACTGTCACCATACTGTCCCACAGGAAGTTACACTGTCACCATGCTGTCCTACAGGAAGTTACACTGTCACCATACTGTCCCACAGGAAATTACACTGTCACCATGCTGTCCTACAGGAAGTGACACTGTCCTACAGGAAGTGACACTGTCACCATACTGTCCTCCAGGAAGTGACACTGTCACCATGCTGTCCTACAGGAAGTGACACTGTCCTACAGGAAGTGACACTGTCACCATACTGTCCTCCAGGAAGTTACACTGTCACCATACTGTCCTACAGGAAGTGACACTGTCACCTTACTGTCCTACAGGAAGTTACACTGTCACCATACTGTCCTACAGGAAGTGACACTGTCACCATACTGTCCTTCAGGAAGTGACAGTCACCTTACTGTCCTACAGGAAGTGACACTGTCACCATACTGTCCTACAGGGAGTTACACTGTCCTACAGGAAGTTACATTGTCACCATACTGTCCTACAGGAAGTTACGCTATCACCATACTGTCCTACAGGAAGTTACACTGTCACCATACTGTCCTACAGGAAGTTACATCACCTGGGGATTCCTGGTTACAGCAATGATGGGGCAACGAGGGCGGTACCTAGACAGGAGATGACCAGACCTGAAAGAGAGAGACATAGCGAGAGACAGACATAGAGAGACAGAGAGCGAGCATTGGAGAGTTGTGAGGTTGATGTGTGTGTAGTGTACATGACTGTGTGTGTATTCCAGCTGTCAGATGTGGAGGAGAGTGTGCCTGTACCTGCCGGAGGTGGTGAGGACGATGATGGCTCCTGCACAGCACTTGAAGGAGGACTCCACGGCGCCGATGGCCGTGACCTCCGTGGGGTCAGACGACAGCGGGGTCAGGCGACGAAGCTCCTCAAATAACTGCTGATGGAAGTTGGCTGCCTC
Source organism: Hypomesus transpacificus (assembly GCF_021917145.1). Taxonomy (NCBI): domain Eukaryota; kingdom Metazoa; phylum Chordata; class Actinopteri; order Osmeriformes; family Osmeridae; genus Hypomesus; species Hypomesus transpacificus. Next base: position 12,761,197 of record NC_061061.1, read on the forward strand.
CGCCTCCCGGCAGATCTGTGTGTGTGTGTGTGAGAGAGAGAGAGGGTAAACGAGGCAGAGATAGAGAAAGGCAGACACCAGAAGACAGTGGGTATACGTATGTGTGGATATGAGCAAATAGAGAGAGAGGGACGGAGAGAAAGCAAGAACAGAATAATATTCACAAAAAATATGAAACTAAATACAGTGACAGTCTGCCCTCCCCCTCCACACACACACACACACACACACACACACAAACACACACACTCACTCACCGAGTGCATCATGGCAACAGCCTTCACAGGGAACAGTCCTTTGGCGGTTTCTCCAGACAACATGACGCAGTCGGCTCCATCCAACACAGCGTTGGCTACGTCGCTACCCTCTGCTCTGGTAGGCCGGGGGTGAGACACCATGCTCTCCAACATCTACACACACACACACACAGGCCCACACAAACACACACAGGCCCACACACACAAACACACACAGCCCCCCCCCCCCCCACACACACACACACAGGCCCACACAGGCCCAAGCACGCAGCAAAAAAATAACAGAAATCCCCCAGGAGTTCAGGATGTGTTGTCATTAAGAGGGGAAAAGAGTGATGAGAGAGGAGGCCCAGAAGGGAACAAACACAGAAGAAGTTGTGAGAAAGAGACATAACCCCCCTAAGAGAAGGGAGAGTGGTACGACCCAACACCACAGAAGAAGAATGCTTGTGACAGGAGGGAGAGGGACTGAGGGGAGAAGAAGAGGCTTTAAGTGAGGCATCAGAGGAGGGTTGTGAGTGGAATACCATCATGATGTCTAGCCAGCATCAGGGGAGGAAGCAGACTTGAGATGGACTGTGTGTGTGTGTGTGTGCTTCTGGATGTTGAACGTCCTCCATGTTTGGCTCTAGTTCCCATCTGTGTGTTTGTTTTTTCACTTCTTACTCTCTCGGTCAGTGTGTGTGTGGTGCACTGTGTAATGTGTGTGTGTGTGTTTGTAGTGCACTGTGTAATGTGTGTGTGTGTGTAGTGCACTGTGTAATGTGTGTGTGTGTGTGTCTGTGTGTAGTGCACTGTGTAATGTGTGTGTATGTGTGTGTGGTGCACAGTGTAATGTGTGTGTATGTGTGTGTGGTGCACAGTGTAATGTGTGTGTGTGTGTAGTGCACTGTGTGTGTGTGTGTTCTGACTAACCTGCTCCAACGCTGTCAGGCAGACTCAGCAGCTGTAGCATGAACAACATACAGCCCTGTGACTCAGCTCTGCTCGGGGGGGAGCATGCGTGTGTTTGGTGTGAGAGAACATGCTTGGATAAATATAACTATCGTGGACAAACAGCTTACACACGTGTACTTGATTCAGTGTGTGTGTGTGTGTGGCCAAGCCGTCTACTGTGGGAGAGGGACAGCAGATAAGAAATGCAACCTATTGGCTATTTTGGGCACACATTTGATTTCTGAAATGTGTGTGTGTCCTGTATGACCTGTGTACTGTGTGTGTGTGTAGTGCACTGTGTAATGTGTGTGTGTCCTGTATGACCTGTGTGGCACAGATGACAGGCTTGCCAGCAGAGTTGCAGCGGCCAATCATCATCTTCTGAGCGATGAAGACTTTCTCCGCGGGGATCTCTATCCCTAGGTCGCCCCTGGCGACCATCACTCCATCACTCTCAGCCAGGATCTCCTGAAAACTGAGTGGAAAGGGAGGGGGGGAGGGAGGGAAGAGGGGGTTAGGGTTATAAAGATAGATACAGTAGGAAAACAGAGAGCAGAGCAGATGAGCGTGGGTTAAGGGCGGTCGAAGGAAAGCGCAAGAGAGAGAACAGGACAGAAGACAATATGGAGGATGAAGGGCAGACATGATTTACATCAGATTGACACAACATTACTGGCCATGTTTCACCCATACAGCCACACGGAGCTGTAGCATTGGGCTGAACCATTCTGATCCTACACAGTATCAGTGACACGTCCTCTTCCATCAGTGTTCAGCAGCTGTCAGGAGTCAGGACTGTAGCTGCTGGCTGTCAGTGAGACCACAGATCTACCCCCAGACCCAGCTGCCCTGGTCTGCTACCAGCTAAGTCAATTATTCATTATTCAGAACACTTCTCCCAGCAAACAATACAGGATTCATTTGACAGTTGACATGTTTTTCTATTACATTTTAATGTTTGATATTGAACATGCTGTGTTACACGTGTGTGTGTGTGTGATTGTGTGCATGTGTGTGTGTGTACGGCACGCCTCAGACTCACTTCTGCACGCCCTGCCTACTCTCCACCTTGCTGACCACCTTGATGTCTCGCCCCATCGGCCCCAGCGCCCGTCGCACCTCCCGCACGTCCTGCGCCGAGCGGATGAAGCTGGCGAACACGATGTCCACGCCCTGGGACACCCCGAACCTCAGGTCTCCCTCGTCACGCTCACTGACCGCCGGCATGCCCAGCAGGTCACAGCCCGGCAGGTTGACCCCCTTACGGCTCCCCAGCACCGCCCCACTCTCCACCACGGCCTCCACCCAGTCTGGGCCTGGGGGGTGAGGGGAGGGGAGGGGAGAGGTGACAGGGTGGGTCGAAGATTGTAAGTCAGGGACGAGATACGTGTATCCGGTTGTAAAGGTTGGTTTAAATATATAGAGTACTTTGGCTACAGCATTTCTTGTTTTTAAACGCGCTTCATGAATGAAATATTGTTCGATGTGCAGAGATCTGGAAGGTCCAGTGTGTGTGTGTGTGTGTCTAGAGGCATCACCCGTCTCCAGGACTTTGAGGCCGATGAGCCCGTCGTCGATGTAGATCCTCCCACCCGGCTGAATGACGCTGGGCAGGCTGGGGTAGTCCACCCAGATCACCTTCCCATCTGTGCTGTCCTTCTCCTCCTCCGCTGTCACCACGCGCACATGAGCCCCCTTCTCCAGCTGCACTTCGTTATCCGCACTCTACACACACACACACGAGGGGGGAGGGCACACAGTCTTAGTATGGCAAATTCTGATTTGGGTTAGATTTGTTTCTGATATTGTGCCATATCCCTTGGCAGGAGAGCCTCATTAATGGATGACAGACATATATCATCCTGAGCACTAACAGAGAGGTAACACTAACGGAGCTGGTTGCATATGACAACCACTATTTGACAGGATCTTGTGACATGGACTTCAACCGGCACATTTGGCAGAAATAACATAGCACACTGCTCAACCTGCTATCTGTCTGAAGCCATGTGGTTAGAGTTAGCAGCTGAAGGCCAGCTCTGTCTGACGCTGCTCCCGTTGCCGTTAGCGTGCTAGCTGGTTAGAGTTAGCTCACTTACCCCTTTTACCAAGCCTGTCCGGATCTCTGGACCCTTTGTATCGAGGGCGATGGCCACGGGCCTGTAATACAAGGGGTCGGAGGTGATCGTGTCCACAGCCTCCCTGATGTTTTTGATCGTCTCACCATGGTACTGAGGGACAAGGACACACTGTCAGACCAAGGCTACTGTAACTGTGTGGTATCAAGGACCAAGATACCACACGGACACACACACACAATGATGATCATTTTAAAGAAAAAAAACCTTACGATAAGCGATACTTACGATAAAATGGACGAGCTGATAGAATTAACAGGTAAACATTTGTATTGTTGGTTAACAGTTAGCCTACAAGGTTCATTCTGAGCGTCCCTATGCAGGACGCACACACACACACCTCATGAGTTCCGTGAGAGAAGTTGAGTCGAGCAATATTCATTCCTGCTTTCACCATCTCCTGTAGTTTAGGGATGGAACGAGACGCAGGGCCTGACAGACAGAGAGTAAGACAGTCACACAGAGAGTAAGACAGTCAGACAGAGAGCAGTAAGACAGTCAGACAGAGAGCAGTAAGACAGTCAGACAGAGAGCAGTAAGACAGTCAGACAGAGAGTAAGACAGTCAGACAGAGAGCAGTAAGACAGTCAGACAGAGAGTAAGACAGTCACACAGAGAGTAAGATAGTCACACAGAGAGTAAGACAGTCAGACAGAGAGTAACACAGTCAGACAGAGAGCAGTAAGACAGTCAGACAGAGAGTAAGACAGTCAGACAGAGTGTAAGACAGTCACACAGAGAGTAAGACAGTCAGACAGAGAGCAGTAAGACAGTCACACAGAGAGTAAGACAGTCAGACAGAGAGCAGTAAGACAGTCAGACAGAGAGCAGTAAGACAGTCAGACAGAAAGCAGTAAGACAGTCACACAGAGAGTAAGACAGTCAGACAGAGAGTAAGACAGTCAGACAGAGAGCAGTAAGACAGTCACACAGAGAGTAAGACAGTCAGACAGAGAGTAAGACAGTCAGACAGAGAGCAGTAAGACAGTCACACAGAGAGTAAGACAGTCAGACAGAGAGTAAGACAGTCAGACAGAGAGCAGTAAGACAGTCAGACAGAGAGCAGTAAGACAGTCAGACAGAGAGCAGTAAGACAGTCAGACAGAGAGTAGTAAGACAGTCAGACAGAGAGTAAGACAGTCAGACAGAGAGCAGTAAGACAGTCACACAGAGAGTAAGACAGTCAGACAGAGAGTAAGACAGTCAGACAGAGAATAAGACAGTCAGACAGAGAGTAAGACAGTCACACAGAGAGTAAGACAGTCACACAGAGAGTAAGACAGTCAGACAGAGAGTAAGACAGTCACACAGAGAGTAAGACAGAGAGACAGTTATCAAGAAACAGAGGGCGAAAGAGAGGGACAGTGATTCAGCGAGAGAAGGCGGTCGAACACAAGTGTGCACCTGAATGCGTCGGACACTTCATCAATATGTCAGTCAGTGGGCAACATCTCAACCAATACAATGTCTGGCCTGGTAGACAGCTAAGCTTCAACTGTACATCTTAGCGGGCATCTCCACCACAGCGGCCTCATTCTGCCAGACAGACGGTGAGCCACAATCCCAACTCACTGGTTGGTCTTTTAACTCACCAATGGTGCAGACGATGCTGGTGTTGCGGGCTACGATTGGCTCCTGGTCGATGTCCAGCAGACACAGGTGCTCCAGGAAGGTGTCGGCCATGCTAGCATCCAGCTGCTGGCGCTGGATGAAGGAGTCTGGAAGTGTCATGAGCTCAGAGTAGCGTCTGAGACGAGCTGCAGCACCAGGCAGAGAGAGAGAGAGACACAGAGAGAGACAGAGACAGAGAGAGAGACAAAGAGAGAGACAGAGAGAGAGAGATAGAGACAGAGACAGAGAGAGAGAGAGAGACAGAGACAGAGACAGAGAGAGAGAGAGAGAGAGAGAGAGAGAGAGAGAGAGAGAGAGAGAGAGAGAGAGAGAGAGAGAGAGAGCAGTCATTATGAATATACTCAGTATTTTAGCTAAGAACCCAGGGAATCATTGTGAATCCCACCTAGACTCTATTTGATCCCAACATCCAAGTGTGTCCCACCAAGATCATCCTGTGGATCTGTGAAGCCCTCTGAGACAAGAAGGACTATACAAATACCATCTGACTACAGCCTCCTGGGGAGGCTGAGGACTGTGGCAGGGGGCCAGAGCTGGGTTAGGGGAGAGAGAGCTGGGCTAGGGGAGAGAGAGCTGGGCTAGGGGAGAGAGAGCTGGGCTAGGGGAGAGAGAGCTGGGCTAGGGGAGAGAGAGCTGGGCTAGGGGAGAGAGAGCTGGGTTAGGGGAGAGGAGAGAGAGCTGGGCTAGGGGAGAGAGAGCTGGGCTAGGGGAGAGGAGAGAGAGCTGGGCTAGGGGAGAGAGAGCTGGGCTAGGGGAGAGAGAGCTGGGTTAGGGGAGAGAGAGCTGGGCTAGGGGAGAGAGAGCTGGGCTAGGGGAGAGAGAGCTGGGCTAGGGGAGAGAGAGTTGGGCTAGGGGAGAGGAGAGAGAGCTGGGCTAGGGGAGAGAGAGCTGGGCTAGGGGAGAGAGAGCTGGGCTAGGGGAGAGAGAGCTGGGCTAGGGGAGAGAGAGCTGGGCTAGGGGAGAGAGAGTTGGGCTAGGGGAGAGGAGAGAGAGCTGGGCTAGGGGAGAGGAGAGAGAGCTAGGCTAGGCTAGGGGAGGGGAGAGAGAGCTGGGCTAGGGGAGAGGAGAGAGAGCTAGGGGAGGGGAGAGAGAGCTGGGCTAGGGGAGAGAGAGCTGGGCTAGGGGAGAGGAGAGAGAGCTGGGCTAGGGGAGAGGAGAGAGAGCTGGGCTAGGGGAGAGAGAGCTGGGCTAGGGGAGAGAGAGCTGGGCTAGGGGACAGGAGAGGATGAAGACTCCCAGCAGGCTAGATGACATTCAGGAGAGGAGCGAGGGCATGCAGGTTAACATGCAAAATGCTGACATTCAGGAGAGACAGGCAGGGGGCTGGTGTCACAGAACACCACTCAGGAGACAGGCTTTGACACGCCAACTAAATGACATTTGAAAACAAGCAGGGAATCGGTTAATGCCCAGCACAACTCTGCATTCACGAGACAATTCAAGCCAGAAAATAAAACAGATCTCTATATGCTTAATCTGGACCATGACCTATATACAGTACTGTATAGGCCTACGTTTCCATGATGCAAAGCCTTTGTTCGCAGGTCGCGGTGGTAAAATGTTGCAATTTCGACATGGAAACTCCAAAAGAGTTCAAAGAGGAGGTGGGGGGCGGTCTGTGATTGGTCATCAAATTTCAAATAAAATCAAATGTATTTGTATAGCCCTTTTTACATGCAAGCATGTCACAGAGGGCTTCACATACGCCCATAGAACTGCCCCTCAACCAACCTAAACCCTTAAGGAAGACAAGGAAAAACTCCCAGAAAAACTCCCAATGGGAGAAACAATGGAAGAAACCTTGGTCATCTACCTCGGCCACTTGAGACGACTCCAAACCGATCCAAGCAACACATCCTGAAGGTTCTCCAACCTGAGGTTGTTGCCCCGGGTTACCTAACGTCCCTGACACACTCCAGGGCTTCAGGTCTGTTTAAATAGCCGTGAGGACACACAGCATCATCCCTCAGAAGGGACTGAAACCCAGGGAACAGGAGAGAGAGACTGTACAGTATGCACGAATGGTACTGTTCCTGTTCCTGGTGTTTCTGCCAGGTGCCCTGCCCGTGAGCTGTGGGGCTTTACTAACGCAGCTCCAGAGAAACTCGGTCATCCGAGCGGGATGTTTCTCTCATAACAGGGAGGAGGGGGGTTCTAATGGGCGGGGTAAGAGGAGGAGGGTAGAGGAGATCGAGATATCCAAGGTCAATAGCAACGGTGCCGGCAAGTGGGGAGGTAGGGGGGGGGGGGTAGAGGGATGGAGGGAGGTGAGGCGCTAGAGAGATGGAGGTGGTGATGGATGGGTCAATACTGAGCAGGCCCCATGAGAGAGGAGCGAGGCAGAGTGTTGCCCTGAGGCTGTCTGCCTCACGGACAGCTGGGTTGCCACCCTGAGGACTCCAACAGGAAACTAGAGAGGAGGGAATGTGACGAGGAAAAAGGGACCTCTTGGCTTTTATTGAGGTTAGGTGTGTGTGTGTGTGTTCTGTAGGGCTTCTCCCCATCTCCCTCTGACCCAGTTCTGCCTCTCTCCTAGCCTGACGTTGTCATACTCATAATTCTAGTCAGAATATGAGTCTGAAAACTCTCCGTTGGGCTGTGAGTGTGGGGCGTGTTTCAACCGAACTCGTAAAACAAATGCCTCTTCGCTCAATTGGATAGACCTACAACCAATCAGAGCAACGTAATATGTTGTTTGTTGAAAACGAATTCAACCCAAGCGCTCTTTCGTGACGTTGTTGATTACGTTACTGTTGATCATCTGTCCATCATCGTATAAAGCCTGCCCTGGCAATTTCATTGGTACGCCCAGATTCTGTTTTTCTGTAGTTGTTCCCCAATACGAGACCCTCCAGACCCAACTTCCCGACGTAATTTTTTTGTGGGCGGGGAGAAGTTGGGCTGGCAGCCAGGCTACCTCTCTCCTACACACCTCATCAACTTTACACTGACATCAGCCTCTGACACATCACACACACACTTACACAACTTTTGACAGTTGGTTGACATAACCAACCTTAGAGTGAGCACAGATGCACACACACACACATTTTGTAAAATGTCGATTTGTTAACCCTCTTTTACAGGTTAAATACAATGCCAAAGATACGTCGACTTACCTCCCATCTTGGCTTGAGAGCTTATTAACAACTTTCTATTTTTCTGCTGTATCCTTCTGTCTGTCCGACCAACCCTGTACGTCTGTCTGTCAACCCCTGTTCTGTCCTCTGGTTTTCAGAACAAGTGTGAACTCAATGATCCTTCCCCTCATGGCTCCCCTCTCCTCCTAAGCCCCTCCCCTCTCCTCCTAAACCCCTCCCCTCTCCTCCTAAACCCCTCCCCTCTCCTCCTAAACTCCTCCCCCTCTCCTCCTAAACTCCTCCCCTCTCCTCCTAAACCCCTCCCCTCTCCTCTTAAACCCCTCCCCTCTCCTCCTAAACCCCTCCCCTCTCCTCCTAAACCCCTCCCCTCTCCTCCTAAACCCCTCCCCTCTCCTCCTAAACCTCTCCCCTCTCCTCCTAAACCCCTCCCCTCTCCTCCTAAACCCCTCCCCTCTCCTCCTAAACCCCTCCCCTCTCCTCCTAAACCCCTCCCCTCTCCTCCTAAACTCCTCCCCTCCCCTTTTTCACAGTCATTTGGTGCGTAGGCTTGGCGCTGTCCCAGCCTCGTCAGTCTCTCAGCAGGGTGAACACACAGGGTGAACACACAGGGTGAACACAGCAGCAGCAGTAGGAGGGTGACAAGCCAA